>NW_027637267.1:70000-72500 GCF_951216825.1 Electrona antarctica
TCGCGCACCCTGGCCCGCTTCGGAGCCTCTCGTCGGGCTCACATCCCGACGCCTCTCCCTCCACCGCCCGCGCGGTGGTTCCTATATCCGGGCTGGGAAAAGTTGGACATTGGCCGTGGAGAGAATTACACAGCAGGGGACCAGGGGAAAAGCCCCCGAGCTCCTGGGCTCGGGCGGGACTTCCAGGGCCTCCGAGAGGCCGCTCGTGCCCGAAAAAGAGCTCTCTTCCCTGGGTACCCGATGGCCCGGATCGGGTCGATTTTTCCTGGTTCTTTCCCCTCTCTGGGGAGAGGGGGGAGAAGCCCAGCACCTCCTGAGGGCCAGGGGCGCTCACCCACCCCGGCAGCCCGCCGACGGGCCACCCTGTCGGGCCTTAACCTCCCTTGCCGCCCCCGATGGATCCATACATCCGGGCTGGGGAGAGTTGGACATTGGCCGTGGAGGGAATTTTCACAGGAGGGGGGCTGGGACAGAGCCCCCGACCTCCTGGGCTGGGGGGGGACTTCCAGGCTTGTTAAGTCTGGGGCGGCGTCGTCTGCGAAAGGTGCCCGCCCACGGTGCACCTTTCCGGGGCAGGCTGAGCCGATCCACGAGCTCGCCTCGTTTAACTTTGAGTTAACCGAGGACTTCCATCCTTGTTAAGCTCTGAGGCACTCGCTCAGCTTTTCTACCCCAGGGCAGAGCCTCGTCTCGGCCCCGTCGAGTCCATGTGGAGTCATGGAGCTTTGGGAGTGGGACATTGCCCGTGGAGGGAATTACACAGGAGGGGGCCAGGGACAGAGCCCCCGACCTCCTGGGCTCGGGGGGGACTTCCAGGCTTGTTAAGTCTGGGGCGGCGTCGTCTGCGAAAGGTGCCCGCCCACGGTGCACCTTTCCGGGGCAGGCTGAGCCGATCCACAAGCTCGCCTCGTTTAACTTTGAGTTAACCGAGGACTTCCATCCTTGTTAAGCTCTGAGGCACTCGCTCAGCTTTTCTACCCCAGGGCAGAGCCTCGTCTCGGCCCCGTCGAGTCCATGTGGAGTCATGGAGCTTTGGGAGTGGGACATTGCCCGTGGAGGGAATTACACAGGAGGGGGCCAGGGACAGAGCCCCCGACCTCCTGGGCTCGGGGGGGACTTCCAGGCTTGTTAAGTCTGGGGCGGCGTCGTCTGCGAAAGGTGCCCGCCCACGGTGCACCTTTCCGGGGCAGGCTGAGCCGATCCACAAGCTCGCCTCGTTTAACTTTGAGTTAACCGAGGACTTCCATCCTTGTTAAGCTCTGAGGCACTCGCTCAGCTTTTCTACCCCAGGGCAGAGCCTCGTCTCGGCCCCGTCGAGTCCATGTGGAGTCATGGAGCTTTGGGAGTGGGACATTGCCCGTGGAGGGAATTACACAGGAGGGGGCCAGGGACAGAGCCCCCGACCTCCTGGGCTCGGGGGGGACTTCCAGGCTTGTTAAGTCTGGGGCGGCGTCGTCTGCGAAAGGTGCCCGCCCACGGTGCACCTTTCCGGGGCGGGCTGAGCCGATCCACAAGCTCGCCTCGTTTAACTTTGAGTTAACTGAGGACTTCCATCCTTGTTAAGCTCTGAGGCACTCGCTCGGCTTTTCTACCCCAGGGCAGAGCCTCGTCTCGGCCCCGTCGAGTCCATGTGGAGTCATGGAGCTTTTTTTGACTTAGTTAAACTCAGGACTTCCAGGCGAGTTAACTCTGAGGGACTCGCGCCACTCTTGTGTCCCGAAACAGAGCCTCGCCCGGGCCTTAACCTCCCAGCAAGCCCCCGATGGATCCATACATCCGGGCTGGCGGGAGTGGGACATTGCCCGTGGAGGGAATTACACAGGAGGGGGCCAGGGACGGAGCCCCCGAGCTCCTGGGCTGGGGGGAGGACTTCCAGGGCTCACTCGACCCACCTTTCCGCCCGTCTCGCGCCCGGGGATCGGCCCACCTGCCCGGGCCCGGCACCAGCGCGTGCGCCTCGCCGGTCCGGTTCCGTGGAGCCCTCCGCCGTCCCCGGGCGACCCTGCGTTCCCGAGCTAGGGCCGCTTTTCCGGCCCGAAAAGAGCAGATCCACAAGCTCGCCTAATTAACTTTGAGTTAACTGAGGTCTTCCATCCTTGTTAAGCTCTGAGGCACTCGCTCGGCTTTTCTACCCCAAGGCAGAGCCTCGTCTCGGCCCCGCCGAGCACCATGGGGACCATGGAGCTTTTTAATTTTTTTAAGGACTTCCATCCTTGTTAAGCTCTGAGGCACTCGCTCGGCTTTTCTACCCCAAGGCAGAGCCTCGTCTCGGCCCCGCCGAGCACCATGGGGACCATGGAGCTTTTTAATTTTTTTTTTTTCCCAGGGGACCGGCCAGGCCGCCCTGCCCGGGTCCGGGGACCCCCGGGCACTCTTCCTACATGCGGGATGGGGCCAATTTTCCCGAAAAAAGTGAGGTTTTTTCTCTCGGGGGGGACGGGGGAGCCTTGCCCCAGACCTCCTGGGCTACGACAGACTTCCAGGCTCGGCCAGGGACTCG
>NW_027637267.1:85000-87500 GCF_951216825.1 Electrona antarctica
GCGTTAACTCTGAGGGACTCGCGCCACTCTTGTGTCCCGAAACAGAGCCTCGCCCGGGCCTTAACCTCCCAGCAAGCCCCTGATGATCCATACATCCGGGCTGGCGGGAGTGGGACATTGCCCGTGGAGGGAATTACACAGGAGGGGGCCAGGGACGGAGCCCCCGACCTCCTGGGCTGCGGGGAGGACTTCCAGGGCTCACTCGACCCACCTTTCCGCCCGTCTCGCGCCCGGGGATCGGCCCACCTGCCCGGGCCCGGCACCAGCGCGTGCGCCTCGCCGGTCCGGTTCCGTGGAGCCCTCCGCCGTCCCCGGGCGACCCTGCGTTCCCGAGCTAGGGCCGCTTTTCCGGCCCGAAAAGAGCAGATCCACAAGCTCGCCTAATTAACTTTGAGTTAACTGAGGACTTCCATCCTTGTTAAGCTCTGAGGCACTCGCTCGGCTTTTCTACCCCAAGGCAGAGCCTCGTCTCGGCCCCGCCGAGACCCATGGGGACCATGGAGCTTTTTAATTTTTTTTTTTTCCCAGGGGACCGGCCAGGCCGCCCTGCCCGGGTCCGGGGACCCCCGGGCACTCTTCCTACATGCGGGATGGGGCAAATTTTCGCGAAAAAAGTGAGGTTTTTCTCCTCGGGGGGGACGGGGGAGCCTTGCCCCAGACCTCCTGGGCTACGACAGACTTCCAGGCTCGGCCAGGGACTCGCTCCACTCTCCTACCCCAGAACGGAGCCTCGTCGAAACAGAGTTTCGCCCCTGGGAGTCACGGGCGTCTGGGTCCCTGGCATCGCGGGCCAGGGGACAGGGGAACGGAGCCCCAGAGCTCCCGGCCCGGGAGTCACGGAGGTCTGGGTCCCTGGCATCGCGGGCCAGGGGACAGGGGAACGGAGCCCCAGAGCTCCCGGCCCGGGGGTCCGCCGGGGGTCCGCGGAGGGGGTCCGCGGGGGGTCCGCGGGGCATCTCGGCCGTCCCTGGGCCGTTTCGCACGGGGGGAACGTCGTTCGAACCGGGCCGCCGTCCCGGACGCGCTCCCGTCGGTCTCGTGCCCAGGAGGGGGTCCGCGGGGGGTCCGCGGGGCATCTCGGCCGTCCCTGGGCCGTTTCGCACGGGGGGAATCTCGTTCGAACCGGGCCGCCGTCCCCGACGCGCTCCCGTCGGTCTCGTGCCCAGGAGGGGGTCCGCGGGGGGTCCGCGGGGCATCTCGGCCGTCCCTGGGCCGTTTCGCACGGGGGGAATCTCGTTCGAACCGGGCCGCCGTCCCCGACGCCCTCCCGTCGGTCTCGTGCCCAGGAGGGGGTCCGCGGGGGGTCCGCGGCGGAAAGGGGCCTACGAGAGGCCCCGTAGATCTGCTGTTTTCTGGGGTTGGAAAACACTCAACCAGGGCCTGGGGACCAGGCACCTGCTCTCCGCCGGTCCCCTGGGGTCCCCTCGTATGGCGCCGCACGGTGGCCACGGCGGGTACTGCGACGGAGGGGGGGGGTCTGAGCCCTGGGTGCTCACAGGCCCCGTAGATCTGCTGTTTTCTGGGGTTGGAAAACTCTCAACCAGGGCCTGGGGACCAGGCACCTGCTCTCCGCCGGTCCCCTGGGGTCCCCTCGTATGGCGCCGCACGGTGGCCACGGCGGGTACTGCGACGGAGGGGGGTCTGAGCCCTGGGTGCTCACAGGCCCAGGCACAGACACCGTCTGGGGGGGAACTGCTGGCCGAGGCCTCGGCCTGGTCGTGGAGCCTGCTCTCCAGGGGTCCCCTGGGGTCCCCTCGTATGGCGACGCCCGGTGGCCACGGGGGGGTACTGCACACTGGGTGTTTTGATCCCAGGCACAGACACAGTCAAGGCTGGGCATCACCAAGGGACATCCCGTGGGTCCTCTGCACCAGCCAAGAGCTCCCTCTGGGATGAGCGGGCCGAAGGCCCGCGAAAGGGGGTCTGAGCCCTGGGTGCTCAAAGGCCCAGGCACAGGCACCGTCTGGGGGGGAACTGCTGACCGAGGCCTGGGCCTGGTCGTGGAGCCTGCTCTCCAGGGGTCCCTTGGGGTCCCCTCGTATGGCGACGCCCGGTGGCCACGGGGGGGTACTGCACACTGGGTGTTTTGATCCCAGGCACAGACACAGTCAAGGCTGGGCATCACCAAGGGACATCCCGTGGGTCCTCTGCACCAGCCAAGAGCTCCCTCTGGGATGAGCGGGCCGAAGGCCCGCGAAAGGGGGTCTGAGCCCTGGGTGCTCAAAGGCCCAGGCACAGGCACCGTCTGGGGGGGAACTGCTGACCGAGGCCTGGGCCTGGTCGTGGAGCCTGCTCTCCAGGGGTCCCTTGGGGTCCCCTCGTATGGCGACGCCCGGTGGCCACGGCGGGTACTGCGACGGAGGGGGGTCTGAGCCCTGGGTGCTCACAGGCCCAGGCACAGACACCGTCTGGGGGGGAACTGCTGACCGAGGCATCGGCCTGGTCGTGGAGCCTGCTCCACCACAGGTCCCTTGGGGTCCCCTCGTATGGCGACGCCCGG
>NW_027637267.1:97500-100000 GCF_951216825.1 Electrona antarctica
GGATCCATACATCCGGGCTGGGGAGAGTTGGACATTGGCCGTGGAGGGAATTTTCACAGGAGGGGGGCTGGGACAGAGCCCCCGACCTCCTGGGCTGGGGGGGGACTTCCAGGCTTGTTAAGTCTGGGGCGGCGTCGTCTGCGAAAGGTGCCCGCCCACGGTGCACCTTTCCGGGGCAGGCTGAGCCGATCCACAAGCTCGCCTCGTTTAACTTTGAGTTAACCGAGGACTTCCATCCTTGTTAAGCTCTGAGGCACTCGCTCAGCTTTTCTACCCCAGGGCAGAGCCTCGTCTCGGCCCCGTCGAGTCCATGTGGAGTCATGGAGCTTTGGGAGTGGGACATTGCCCGTGGAGGGAATTACACAGGAGGGGGCCAGGGACAGAGCCCCCGACCTCCTGGGCTCGGGGGGGACTTCCAGGCTTGTTAAGTCTGGGGCGGCGTCGTCTGCGAAAGGTGCCCGCCCACGGTGCACCTTTCCGGGGCAGGCTGAGCCGATCCACAAGCTCGCCTCGTTTAACTTTGAGTTAACCGAGGACTTCCATCCTTGTTAAGCTCTGAGGCACTCGCTCAGCTTTTCTACCCCAGGGCAGAGCCTCGTCTCGGCCCCGTCGAGTCCATGTGGAGTCATGGAGCTTTGGGAGTGGGACATTGCCCGTGGAGGGAATTACACAGGAGGGGGCCAGGGACAGAGCCCCCGACCTCCTGGGCTCGGGGGGGACTTCCAGGCTTGTTAAGTCTGGGGCGGCGTCGTCTGCGAAAGGTGCCCGCCCACGGTGCACCTTTCCGGGGCAGGCTGAGCCGATCCACAAGCTCGCCTCGTTTAACTTTGAGTTAACCGAGGACTTCCATCCTTGTTAAGCTCTGAGGCACTCGCTCAGCTTTTCTACCCCAAGGCAGAGCCTCGTCTCGGCCCCGTCGAGTCCATGTGGAGTCATGGAGCTTTGGGAGTGGGACATTGCCCGTGGAGGGAATTACACAGGAGGGGGCCAGGGACAGAGCCCCCGACCTCCTGGGCTCGGGGGGGACTTCCAGGCTTGTTAAGTCTGGGGCGGCGTCGTCTGCGAAAGGTGCCCGCCCACGGTGCACCTTTCCGGGGCAGGCTGAGCCGATCCACAAGCTCGCCTCGTTTAACTTTGAGTTAACCGAGGACTTCCATCCTTGTTAAGCTCTGAGGCACTCGCTCAGCTTTTCTACCCCAGGGCAGAGCCTCGTCTCGGCCCCGTCGAGTCCATGTGGAGTCATGGAGCTTTGGGAGTGGGACATTGCCCGTGGAGGGAATTACACAGGAGGGGGCCAGGGACAGAGCCCCCGACCTCCTGGGCTCGGGGGGGACTTCCAGGCTTGTTAAGTCTGGGGCGGCGTCGTCTGCGAAAGGTGCCCGCCCACGGTGCACCTTTCCGGGGCAGGCTGAGCCGATCCACAAGCTCGCCTCGTTTAACTTTGAGTTAACCGAGGACTTCCATCCTTGTTAAGCTCTGAGGCACTCGCTCAGCTTTTCTACCCCAAGGCAGAGCCTCGTCTCGGCCCCGTCGAGTCCATGTGGAGTCATGGAGCTTTGGGAGTGGGACATTGCCCGTGGAGGGAATTACACAGGAGGGGGCCAGGGACAGAGCCCCCGACCTCCTGGGCTCGGGGGGGACTTCCAGGCTTGTTAAGTCTGGGGCGGCGTCGTCTGCGAAAGGTGCCCGCCCACGGTGCACCTTTCCGGGGCAGGCTGAGCCGATCCACAAGCTCGCCTCGTTTAACTTTGAGTTAAACGAGGACTTCCATCCTTGTTAAGCTCTGAGGCACTCGCTCGGCTTTTCTACCCCAGGGCAGAGCCTCGTCTCGGCCCCGTCGAGTCCATGTGGAGTCATGGAGCTTTGGGAGTGGGACATTGCCCGTGGAGGGAATTACACAGGAGGGGGCCTGGGACAGAGCCCCCGACCTCCTGGGCTCGGGGGGGACTTCCAGGCTTGTTAAGTCTGGGGCGGCGTCGTCTGTGAAAGGTGCCCGCCCACGGTGCACCTTTCCGGGGCAGGCTGAGCCGATCCACAAGCTCGCCTCGTTAACTTTGAGTTAACCGAGGACTTCCATCCTTGTTAAGCTCTGAGGCACTCGCTCAGCTTTTCTACCCCAGGGCAGAGCCTCGTCTCGGCCCCGTCGAGTCCATGTGGAGTCATGGAGCTTTTTTTGACTTAGTTAAACTGAGGACTTCCAGGCGAGTTAACTCTGAGGGACTCGCGCCACTCTTGTGTCCCGAAACAGAGCCTCGCCCGGGCCTTAACCTCCCAGCAAGCCCCCGATGGATCCATACATCCGGGCTGGCGGGAGTGGGACATTGCCCGTGGAGGGAATTACACAGGAGGGGGCCAGGGACGGAGCCCCCGAGCTCCTGGGCTGGGGGGAGGACTTCCAGGGCTCACTCGACCCACCTTTCCGCCCGTCTCGCGCCCGGGGATCGGCCCACCTGCCCGGGCCCGGCACCAGCGCGTGCGCCTCGCCGGTCCGGTTCCGTGG
>NW_027637267.1:112500-115000 GCF_951216825.1 Electrona antarctica
GAATTACACAGGAGGGGGCCAGGGACAGAGCCCCCGACCTCCTGGGCTCGGGGGGGACTTCCAGGCTTGTTAAGTCTGGGGCGGCGTCGTCTGCGAAAGGTGCCCGCCCACGGTGCACCTTTCCGGGGCAGGCTGAGCCGATCCACAAGCTCGCCTCGTTTAACTTTGAGTTAACCGAGGACTTCCATCCTTGTTAAGCTCTGAGGCACTCGCTCAGCTTTTCTACCCCAGGGCAGAGCCTCGTCTCGGCCCCGTCGAGTCCATGTGGAGTCATGGAGCTTTGGGAGTGGGACATTGCCCGTGGAGGGAATTACACAGGAGGGGGCCAGGGACAGAGCCCCCGACCTCCTGGGCTCGGGGGGGACTTCCAGGCTTGTTAAGTCTGGGGCGGCGTCGTCTGCGAAAGGTGCCCGCCCACGGTGCACCTTTCCGGGGCAGGCTGAGCCGATCCACAAGCTCGCCTCGTTTAACTTTGAGTTAACCGAGGACTTCCATCCTTGTTAAGCTCTGAGGCACTCGCTCAGCTTTTCTACCCCAAGGCAGAGCCTCGTCTCGGCCCCGTCGAGTCCATGTGGAGTCATGGAGCTTTGGGAGTGGGACATTGCCCGTGGAGGGAATTACACAGGAGGGGGCCAGGGACAGAGCCCCCGACCTCCTGGGCTCGGGGGGGACTTCCAGGCTTGTTAAGTCTGGGGCGGCGTCGTCTGCGAAAGGTGCCCGCCCACGGTGCACCTTTCCGGGGCAGGCTGAGCCGATCCACAAGCTCGCCTCGTTTAACTTTGAGTTAAACGAGGACTTCCATCCTTGTTAAGCTCTGAGGCACTCGCTCGGCTTTTCTACCCCAGGGCAGAGCCTCGTCTCGGCCCCGTCGAGTCCATGTGGAGTCATGGAGCTTTGGGAGTGGGACATTGCCCGTGGAGGGAATTACACAGGAGGGGGCCTGGGACAGAGCCCCCGACCTCCTGGGCTCGGGGGGGACTTCCAGGCTTGTTAAGTCTGGGGCGGCGTCGTCTGTGAAAGGTGCCCGCCCACGGTGCACCTTTCCGGGGCAGGCTGAGCCGATCCACAAGCTCGCCTCGTTAACTTTGAGTTAACCGAGGACTTCCATCCTTGTTAAGCTCTGAGGCACTCGCTCAGCTTTTCTACCC
Source organism: Electrona antarctica (assembly GCF_951216825.1). Lineage (NCBI taxonomy): Eukaryota > Metazoa > Chordata > Actinopteri > Myctophiformes > Myctophidae > Electrona > Electrona antarctica. The sequence goes on from NW_027637267.1 coordinate 113,649, forward strand.
CAGGGCAGAGCCTCGTCTCGGCCCCGTCGAGTCCATGTGGAGTCATGGAGCTTTTTTTGACTTAGTTAAACTGAGGACTTCCAGGCGAGTTAACTCTGAGGGACTCGCGCCACTCTTGTGTCCCGAAACAGAGCCTCGCCCGGGCCTTAACCTCCCAGCAAGCCCCCGATGGATCCATACATCCGGGCTGGCGGGAGTGGGACATTGCCCGTGGAGGGAATTACACAGGAGGGGGCCAGGGACGGAGCCCCCGAGCTCCTGGGCTGGGGGGAGGACTTCCAGGGCTCACTCGACCCACCTTTCCGCCCGTCTCGCGCCCGGGGATCGGCCCACCTGCCCGGGCCCGGCACCAGCGCGTGCGCCTCGCCGGTCCGGTTCCGTGGAGCCCTCCGCCGTCCCCGGGCGACCCTGCGTTCCCGAGCTAGGGCCGCTTTTCCGGGCCGAAAAGAGCAGATCCACAAGCTCGCCTAATTAACTTTGAGTTAACTGAGGTCTTCCATCCTTGTTAAGCTCTGAGGCACTCGCTCGGCTTTTCTACCCCAAGGCAGAGCCTCGTCTCGGCCCCGCCGAGCACCATGGGGACCATGGAGCTTTTTAATTTTTTTTTCTTCCATCCTTGTTAAGCTCTGAGGCACTCGCTCGGCTTTTCTACCCCAAGGCAGAGCCTCGTCTCGGCCCCGCCGAGCACCATGGGGACCATGGAGCTTTTTAATTTTTTTTTTTTCCCAGGGGACCGGCCAGGCCGCCCTGCCCGGGTCCGGGGACCCCCGGGCACTCTTCCTACATGCGGGATGGGGCCAATTTTCCCGAAAAAAGTGAGGTTTTTTCTCTCGGGGGGGACGGGGGAGCCTTGCCCCAGACCTCCTGGGCTACGACAGACTTCCAGGCTCGGCCAGGGACTCGCTCCACTCTCCTAGCCCAGAACGGAGCCTCGTCGAAACAGAGTTTCGCCCCTGGGAGTCACGGACGTCTGGGTCCCTGGCATCGCGGGCCAGGGGACAGGGGAACGGAGCCCCAGAGCTCCCGGCCCGGGAGTCACGGAGGTCTGGGTCCCTGGCATCGCGGGCCAGGGGACAGGGGAACGGAGCCCCAGAGCTCCCGGCCCCTCCATAGGGCCGGGGGTCCGCGGAGGGGGTCCGCGGGGGGTCCGCGGGGCATCTCGGCCGTCCCTGGGCCGTTTCGCACGGGGGGAATCTCGTTCGAACCGGGCCGCCGTCCCGGACGCGCTCCCGTCGGTCTCGTGCCCAGGAGGGGGTCCGCGGGGGGTCCGCGGGGCATCTCGGCCGTCCCTGGGCCGTTTCGCACGGGGGGAATCTCGTTCGAACCGGGCCGCCGTCCCCGACGCGCTCCCG
>NW_027637267.1:125000-130000 GCF_951216825.1 Electrona antarctica
GGAAAAGCCCCCGAGCTCCTGGGCTCGGACGGGACTTCCAGGGCCTCCGAGAGGCCGAGGTGCGGCCGCCCGTGCCCGAAACAGGGCTCTCGTGCCCCACCCTGCTCTGGGTAAGTTAAAATTTCACCTAAATCGAAATTTCAACCGCGGTCAGGGGCACCTCGTCGCGCACCCTGGCCCGCTTCGGAGCCTCTCGTCGGGCTCACATCCCGACGCCTCTCCCTCCGCAGCCCGCGCGGTGGTTCCTATATCCGGGCTGGGAAAGATTGGACATTGGCCGTGGAGAGAATTACACAGCAGGGGACCAGGGGAAAAGCCCCCGAGCTCCTGGGCTCGGGCGGGACTTCCAGGGCCTCCGAGAGGCCGAGGTGCGGCCGCCCGTGCCCGAAACAGGGCTCTCGTGCCCCACCCTGCTCTGGGTAAGTTAAAATTTCACCTAAATCGAAATTTCAACCGCGGTCAGGGGCACCTCGTCGCGCACCCTGGCCCGCTTCGGAGCCTCTCGTCGGGCTCACATCCCGACGCCTCTCCCTCCGCAGCCCGCGCGGTGGTTCCTATATCCGGGCTGGGAAAGATTGGACATTGGCCGTGGAGAGAATTACACAGCAGGGGACCAGGGGAAAAGCCCCCGAGCTCCTGGGCTCGGGCGGGACTTCCAGGGCCTCCGAGAGGCCGAGGTGCGGCCGCCCGTGCCCGAAACAGGGCTCTCGTGCCCCACCCTGCTCTGGGTAAGTTAAAATTTCACCTAAATCGAAATTTCAACCGCGGTCAGGGGCACCTCGTCGCGCACCCTGGCCCGCTTCGGAGCCTCTCGTCGGGCTCACATCCCGACGCCTCTCCCTCCGCAGCCCGCGCGGTGGTTCCTATATCCGGGCTGGGAAAGATTGGACATTGGCCGTGGAGAGAATTACACAGCAGGGGACCAGGGGAAAAGCCCCCGAGCTCCTGGGCTCGGGCGGGACTTCCAGGGCCTCCGAGAGGCCGCTCGTGCCCGAAAAAGAGCTCTCTTCCCTGGGTACCCGATGGCCCGGATCGGGTCGATTTTTCCTGGTTCTTTCCCCTCTCTGGGGAGAGGGGGGAGAAGCCCAGCACCTCCTGAGGGCCAGGGGCGCTCACCTACCCCGGCAGCCCGCCGACGGGCCACCCTGTCGGGCCTTAACCTCCCTTGCCGCCCCTGATGGATCCATACATCCGGGCTGGGGAGAGTTGGACATTGGCCGTGGAGGGAATTTTCACAGGAGGGGGGCTGGGACAGAGCCCCCGACCTCCTGGGCTGGGGGGGGACTTCCAGGCTTGTTAAGTCTGGGGCGGCGTCGTCTGCGAAAGGTGCCCGCCCACGGTGCACCTTTCCGGGGCAGGCTGAGCCGATCCACAAGCTCGCCTCGTTTAACTTTGAGTTAAACGAGGACTTCCATCCTTGTTAAGCTCTGAGGCACTCGCTCAGCTTTTCTACCCCAGGGCAGAGCCTCGTCTCGGCCCCGTCGAGTCCATGTGGAGTCATGGAGCTTGGCGGGAGTGGGACATTGCCCGTGGAGGGAATTACACAGGAGGGGGCCTGGGACAGAGCCCCCGACCTCCTGGGCTCGGGGGGGACTTCCAGGCTTGTTAAGTCTGGGGCGGCGTCGTCTGTGAAAGGTGCCCGCCCACGGTGCACCTTTCCGGGGCAGGCTGAGCCGATCCACAAGCTCGCCTCGTTTAACTTTGAGTTAACTGAGGACTTCCATCCTTGTTAAGCTCTGAGGCACTCGCTCAGCTTTTCTACCCCAGGGCAGAGCCTCGTCTCGGCCCCGTCGAGTCCATGTGGAGTCATGGAGCTTGGCGGGAGTGGGACATTGCCCGTGGAGGGAATTACACAGGAGGGGGCCTGGGACAGAGCCCCCGACCTCCTGGGCTCGGGGGGGACTTCCAGGCTTGTTAAGTCTGGGGCGGCGTCGTCTGTGAAAGGTGCCCGCCCACGGTGCACCTTTCCGGGGCAGGCTGAGCCGATCCACAAGCTCGCCTCGTTTAACTTTGAGTTAACTGAGGACTTCCATCCTTGTTAAGCTCTGAGGCACTCGCTCAGCTTTTCTACCCCAGGGCAGAGCCTCGTCTCGGCCCCGTCGAGTCCATGTGGAGTCATGGAGCTTGGCGGGAGTGGGACATTGCCCGTGGAGGGAATTACACAGGAGGGGGCCTGGGACAGAGCCCCCGACCTCCTGGGCTCGGGGGGGACTTCCAGGCTTGTTAAGTCTGGGGCGGCATCGTCTGTGAAAGGTGCCCGCCCACGGTGCACCTTTCCGGGGCAGGCTGAGCCGATCCACAAGCTCGCCTCGTTTAACTTTGAGTTAACTGAGGACTTCCATCCTTGTTAAGCTCTGAGGCACTCGCTCAGCTTTTCTACCCCAAGGCAGAGCCTCGTCTCGGCCCCGTCGAGTCCATGTGGAGTCATGGAGCTTTGTTTGACTTAGTTAAACTCAGGACTTCCAGGCGAGTTAACTCTGAGGGACTCGCGCCACTCTTGTGTCCCGAAACAGAGCCTCGCCCGGGCCTTAACCTCCCAGCAAGCCCCTGATGGATCCATACATCCGGGCTGGCGGGAGTGGGACATTGCCCGTGGAGGGAATTACACAGGAGGGGGCCAGGGACGGAGCCCCCGAGCTCCTGGGCTGGGGGGAGGACTTCCAGGGCTCACTCGACCCACCTTTCCGCCCGTCTCGCGCCCGGGGATCGGCCCACCTGCCCGGGCCCGGCACCAGCGCGTGCGCCTCGCCGGTCCGGTTCCGTGGAGCCCTCCGCCGTCCCCGGGCGACCCTGCGTTCCCGAGCTAGGGCCGCTTTTCCGGCCCGAAAAGAGCAGATCCACAAGCTCGCCTAATTAACTTTGAGTTAACTGAGGTCTTCCATCCTTGTTAAGCTCTGAGGCACTCGCTCGGCTTTTCTACCCCAAGGCAGAGCCTCGTCTCGGCCCCGCCGAGCACCATGGGGAGCTCGCCTAATTAACTTTGAGTTAACTGAGGTCTTCCATCCTTGTTAAGCTCTGAGGCACTCGCTCGGCTTTTCTACCCCAAGGCAGAGCCTCGTCTCGGCCCCGCCGAGACCCATGGGGACCATGGAGCTTTTTAATTTTTTTTTTTTCCCAGGGGACCGGCCAGGCCGCCCTGCCCGGGTCCGGGGACCCCCGGGCACTCTTCCTACATGCGGGATGGGGCCAATTTTCCCGAAAAAAGTGAGGTTTTTTCTCTCGGGGGGGACGGGGGAGCCTTGCCCCAGACCTCCTGGGCTACGACAGACTTCCAGGCTCGGCCAGGGACTCGCTCCACTCTCTTACCCCAGAACGGAGCCTCGTCGAAAACAGAGTTTCGCCCCTGGGAGTCACGGACGTCTGGGTCCCTGGCATCGCGGGCCAGGGGACAGGGGAACGGAGCCCCAGAGCTCCCGGCCCGGGAGTCACGGAGGTCTGGGTCCCTGGCATCGCGGGCCAGGGGACAGGGGAACGGAGCCCCAGAGCTCCCGGCCCGGGGGTCCGCCGGGGGTCCGCGGAGGGGGTCCGCGGGGGGTCCGCGGGGCATCTCGGCCGTCCCTGGGCCGTTTCGCACGGGGGGAACGTCGTTCGAACCGGGCCGCCGTCCCGGACGCGCTCCCGTCGGTCTCGTGCCCAGGAGGGGGTCCGCGGGGGGTCCGCGGGGCATCTCGGCCGTCCCTGGGCCGTTTCGCACGGGGGGAACGTCGTTCGAACCGGGCCGCCGTCCCGGACGCGCTCCCGTCGGTCTCGTGCCCAGGAGGGGGTCCGCGGGGGGTCCGCGGGGCATCTCGGCCGTCCCTGGGCCGTTTCGCACGGGGGGAATCTCGTTCGAACCGGGCCGCCGTCCCCGACGCGCTCCCGTCGGTCTCGTGCCCAGGAGGGGGTCCGCGGGGGGTCCGCGGCGGAAAGGGGCCTACGAGAGGCCCCGTAGATCTGCTGTTTTCTGGGGTTGGAAAACACTCAACCAGGGCCTGGGGACCAGGCACCTGCTCTCCGCCGGTCCCCTGGGGTCCCCTCGTATGGCGCCGCACGGTGGCCACGGCGGGTACTGCGACGGAGGGGGGGTCTGAGCCCTGGGTGCTCACAGGCCCCGTAGATCTGCTGTTTTCTGGGGTTGGAAAACTCTCAACCAGGGCCTGGGGACCAGGCACCTGCTCTCCGCCGGTCCCCTGGGGTCCCCTCGTATGGCGCCGCACGGTGGCCACGGCGGGTACTGCGACGGAGGGGGGTCTGAGCCCTGGGTGCTCACAGGCCCAGGCACAGACACCGTCTGGGGGGGAACTGCTGGCCGAGGCCTCGGCCTGGTCGTGGAGCCTGCTCTCCAGGGGTCCCCTGGGGTCCCCTCGTATGGCGACGCCCGGTGGCCACGGGGGGGTACTGCACACTGGGTGTTTTGATCCCAGGCACAGAGACACAGTCAAGGCTGGGCATCACCAAGGGACATCCCGTGGGTCCTCTGCACCAGCCAAGAGCTCCCTCTGGGATGAGCGGGCCGAAGGCCCGCGAAAGGGGGGTCTGAGCCCTGGGAGGGGGGTCTGAGCCCTGGGTGCTCACAGGCCCAGGCACAGGCACCGTCTGGGGGGGAACTGCTGACCGAGGCCTGGGCCTGGTCGTGGAGCCTGCTCTCCAGGGGTCCCTTGGGGTCCCCTCGTATGGCGCCGCACGGTGGCCGCGGCGGGTACTGCGACGGAGGGGGGTCTGAGCCCTGGGTGCTCACAGGCCCAGGCACAGGCACCGTCTGGGGGGGAACTGCTGACCGAGGCCTGGGCCTGGTCGTGGAGCCTGCTCTCCAGGGGTCCCTTGGGGTCCCCTCGTATGGCGCCGCCCGGTGGCCACGGCGGGTACTGCGACGGAGGGGGGTCTGAGCCCTGGGTGCTCACAGGCCCAGGCACAGGCACCGTCTGGGGGGGAACTGCTGACCGAGGCATCGGCCTGGTCGTGGAGCCTGCTCCACCACAGGTCCCTTGGGGTCCCCTCGTATGGCGACGCCCGGTGGCCAC
>NW_027637267.1:140000-142500 GCF_951216825.1 Electrona antarctica
ACCTTTCCGGGGCAGGCTGAGCCGATCCACAAGCTCGCCTCGTTTAACTTTGAGTTAAACGAGGACTTCCATCCTTGTTAAGCTCTGAGGCACTCGCTCAGCTTTTCTACCCCAGGGCAGAGCCTCGTCTCGGCCCCGTCGAGTCCATGTGGAGTCATGGAGCTTGGCGGGAGTGGGACATTGCCCGTGGAGGGAATTACACAGGAGGGGGCCTGGGACAGAGCCCCCGACCTCCTGGGCTCGGGGGGGACTTCCAGGCTTGTTAAGTCTGGGGCGGCGTCGTCTGTGAAAGGTGCCCGCCCACGGTGCACCTTTCCGGGGCAGGCTGAGCCGATCCACAAGCTCGCCTCGTTTAACTTTGAGTTAACTGAGGACTTCCATCCTTGTTAAGCTCTGAGGCACTCGCTCAGCTTTTCTACCCCAGGGCAGAGCCTCGTCTCGGCCCCGTCGAGTCCATGTGGAGTCATGGAGCTTGGCGGGAGTGGGACATTGCCCGTGGAGGGAATTACACAGGAGGGGGCCTGGGACAGAGCCCCCGACCTCCTGGGCTCGGGGGGGACTTCCAGGCTTGTTAAGTCTGGGGCGGCGTCGTCTGTGAAAGGTGCCCGCCCACGGTGCACCTTTCCGGGGCAGGCTGAGCCGATCCACAAGCTCGCCTCGTTTAACTTTGAGTTAACTGAGGACTTCCATCCTTGTTAAGCTCTGAGGCACTCGCTCAGCTTTTCTACCCCAGGGCAGAGCCTCGTCTCGGCCCCGTCGAGTCCATGTGGAGTCATGGAGCTTGGCGGGAGTGGGACATTGCCCGTGGAGGGAATTACACAGGAGGGGGCCTGGGACAGAGCCCCCGACCTCCTGGGCTCGGGGGGGACTTCCAGGCTTGTTAAGTCTGGGGCGGCATCGTCTGTGAAAGGTGCCCGCCCACGGTGCACCTTTCCGGGGCAGGCTGAGCCGATCCACAAGCTCGCCTCGTTTAACTTTGAGTTAACTGAGGACTTCCATCCTTGTTAAGCTCTGAGGCACTCGCTCAGCTTTTCTACCCCAAGGCAGAGCCTCGTCTCGGCCCCGTCGAGTCCATGTGGAGTCATGGAGCTTTGTTTGACTTAGTTAAACTCAGGACTTCCAGGCGAGTTAACTCTGAGGGACTCGCGCCACTCTTGTGTCCCGAAACAGAGCCTCGCCCGGGCCTTAACCTCCCAGCAAGCCCCTGATGGATCCATACATCCGGGCTGGCGGGAGTGGGACATTGCCCGTGGAGGGAATTACACAGGAGGGGGCCAGGGACGGAGCCCCCGAGCTCCTGGGCTGGGGGGAGGACTTCCAGGGCTCACTCGACCCACCTTTCCGCCCGTCTCGCGCCCGGGGATCGGCCCACCTGCCCGGGCCCGGCACCAGCGCGTGCGCCTCGCCGGTCCGGTTCCGTGGAGCCCTCCGCCGTCCCCGGGCGACCCTGCGTTCCCGAGCTAGGGCCGCTTTTCCGGCCCGAAAAGAGCAGATCCACAAGCTCGCCTAATTAACTTTGAGTTAACTGAGGTCTTCCATCCTTGTTAAGCTCTGAGGCACTCGCTCGGCTTTTCTACCCCAAGGCAGAGCCTCGTCTCGGCCCCGCCGAGCACCATGGGGAGCTCGCCTAATTAACTTTGAGTTAACTGAGGTCTTCCATCCTTGTTAAGCTCTGAGGCACTCGCTCGGCTTTTCTACCCCAAGGCAGAGCCTCGTCTCGGCCCCGCCGAGACCCATGGGGACCATGGAGCTTTTTAATTTTTTTTTTTTCCCAGGGGACCGGCCAGGCCGCCCTGCCCGGGTCCGGGGACCCCCGGGCACTCTTCCTACATGCGGGATGGGGCCAATTTTCCCGAAAAAAGTGAGGTTTTTTCTCTCGGGGGGGACGGGGGAGCCTTGCCCCAGACCTCCTGGGCTACGACAGACTTCCAGGCTCGGCCAGGGACTCGCTCCACTCTCTTACCCCAGAACGGAGCCTCGTCGAAAACAGAGTTTCGCCCCTGGGAGTCACGGACGTCTGGGTCCCTGGCATCGCGGGCCAGGGGACAGGGGAACGGAGCCCCAGAGCTCCCGGCCCGGGAGTCACGGAGGTCTGGGTCCCTGGCATCGCGGGCCAGGGGACAGGGGAACGGAGCCCCAGAGCTCCCGGCCCGGGGGTCCGCCGGGGGTCCGCGGAGGGGGTCCGCGGGGGGTCCGCGGGGCATCTCGGCCGTCCCTGGGCCGTTTCGCACGGGGGGAACGTCGTTCGAACCGGGCCGCCGTCCCGGACGCGCTCCCGTCGGTCTCGTGCCCAGGAGGGGGTCCGCGGGGGGTCCGCGGGGCATCTCGGCCGTCCCTGGGCCGTTTCGCACGGGGGGAACGTCGTTCGAACCGGGCCGCCGTCCCGGACGCGCTCCCGTCGGTCTCGTGCCCAGGAGGGGGTCCGCGGGGGGTCCGCGGGGCATCTCGGCCGTCCCTGGGCCGTTTCGCACGGGGGGAATCTCGTTCGAACCGGGCCGCC
>NW_027637266.1:0-9674 GCF_951216825.1 Electrona antarctica
GTGAGGCCAAGAACATGTGAGAGCCCCAGAGGAAGGATCAGTACCGGTGAATCGATGCAAATGCGCGCACACGCACACACGCACGCACGCGCACACGCACACTCACACGCACGCACACACACACACACACACTGTTGCTGTTGAACTTTATACTGTTGCAAAGTGACGGCTTATCCACAATTCCACATACCAGCCGACACACTGACCTGGGATTAACTACACTGGGATGCACGCACACGCACACACACACACACACACACACACACACACACACACACACACGTCACACACACACACACACACACACACACACACACACACACGCACACACACACACACACACACACACACACGCACATACACGCACACACACACACACACACACACACACACACACGCTCACACTCACACTCACACTCACATGCACATGCACACGCGCGCAGTACACCAGGGCAACTATATTCTTAAAGGCAGGATTTGTAAAATGTTTTTTTGCCAGTAGGGGGCCAGACATTCTCGCGGTTATTAACCCATTTAGACCTGAGGACGCATGTGTGTCATATTATAGCTTTAAACCCATTCTGGACGGGAACCCCTTTTGGTGTTTTAACTAAGCATTATGTTATACTTTAGCTATTGAAAAATAGCAGATCTACAAGCTCATAGCGCGCCACCGAGTGGCGCGCTATGAACTTGTAGGTCTGCTATTTTTGAAAAATCGTAGAAATGCGGCACAAATCTTTGAATATATATTTTTTCAGAGCGAACGTTTTTTTTATTTCGACGTCAGGCCTTAATGGTCAAATAAACATAGCTCTGCTAAAGTCGGGCATATCACCTCCACAACCTCTACTTACAGGGCATATCACCATGGGCATATCACCTCCACAACCTCTACTTACAGGGCATATCACCCATGGGCATATCACCTCCACAACCTCTACTTACAGGGCATATCACCCATGGGCATATCACCTCCACAACCTCTACTTACAGGGCATATCACCCATGGGCATATCACCTCCACAACCTCTACTTACAGGGCATATCACCCATGGGCATATCACCTCCACAACCTCTACTTACAGGGCATATCACCCATGGGCATATCACCTCCACAACCTCTACTTACAGGGCATATCACCCATGGGCATATCACCTCCACAACCTCTACTTACAGGGCATATCACCCATGGGCATATCACCTCCACAACCTCTACTTACAGGGCATATCACCCATGGGCATATCACCTCCACAACCTCTACTTACAGGGCATATCACCCATGGGCATATCACCTCCACAACCTCTACTTACACCAACGTGTGTTTGTCTGTGTTCAAATTGAGGGTGTTCGGTTCGGTGTCTACTTTTCATTTCTCCACAATGTCAACCTCTGTAAATACACTGGTATGGTACATGTTGCGGGTAGTTGGGTATTAACCCATTTTGACCTGAGATCAGATTCTAAAAAATTCTTCTACATCCTGACAGTTTTCTGAAAAAGCTACGTTTCTATGTCAGTCGTTCTTCGATTTTTCAAAAATAGCAGACCTACAAGCTCGTAGCGCGCCACTCGGTGGCGCGCTATGAGCTTGTAGATCTGCTATTTTTCAATAGCTAAAGCATAACATAATGCTAACACCAAAAGGGGTTCCCGCCCAAAATGGGCTAATGTTATGTACTAACTACAGCGGTGTAAAGTAACTAAGTACATTTACGTAAGTGCTAGTGTACTCAAAAGTGAATAAAAGTGATTGAATGTGAGGCGCGTTTGAAAGCCACCCAGCGTGTCAAACACACAGGACGAACAGTGTGTTGTGATTAACCCCTTTTGGTGTTAGCATTATGTTATGCTTTAGCTATTGAAAAATAGCAGATCTACAAGCTCATAGCGCGCCACCGAGTGGCGCGCTACGAGCTTGTAGGTCTGCTATTTTTGAAAAATCGAAGAACGACTGACATAGAAACATAGCTTTTTCAGAAAACTGTCAGGATGTAGAAGACATTTTTAGAATCTGATCTCAGGTCAAAATGGGTTAAGAGAACACGATGAAGGTGATCTAGTTACTGTGGTGTGGCTACTGGAAAAAACGGCTGCTTAGTTTCCCAGTAAGTGTTGCTCCTAGTGGACGCATTAGGATAACACACGCACGCACGCACGCACGCACGCACGCACGCACGCACGCACGCACGCACGCACGCACCTGAAGAAATATACCACGTACATACATACACATAGACAGACCGGCATAAATGGCATGCATTTTCTCTCTCAAAACACAGGTAGCCTCCTGGAGCTCACGCACACGCACGCGTCACGCACACACACACACACACACACACACACACACACACACACACACACACACACACACACACACACACACACACACACACACACTGCTACTGTTGGCCCACCTTTCCCCACCATGTGATCATCAGGGAACCTCTGTTTCCTCTTTAAATTAAGTGATAGAATAAACAGATGAGAGCGAGAGAGAGAGAGAGCGAGAGAGAGAGAGAGAGAGAGAGATAGAGAGAGAGAGAGAGAGAGAGAGAGAGAGAGAGAGAGAGAGAGAGAGAGAGAGGGATGTAGAGTGGGAGAGATGTGGGCAGAGAAAGAATGAATGGAGAGGGAGTAAAAAGACCTTGTGAGAAAGGACCACTGAAGGAATGAAGCAGACTTCCACATGACCTGGGTTTGATTTGTGTGTGCGCGCGCGTGTGGGTGTGTGTCTGTGTGCGTGCGTGCGTGCGTGCGTGCGTGGGTGCGTTTACGGTTACACTTACACTATGCGAGTCAGTCAAAACATAGAGCGATATAATGGTATTCCTCTGAAGCAGCTCTGATTGGCTCATTCATTCTATCCACATCCTGAAAGAGCAACGTGGGTCTGTGCGCCTCAGAGGCTGTGCGTGCGGTCGCTGTGAGTGTGTTTAGACGATGCTCTATCGCTCCCATCGGCCTCACTCGCCGTCTGAGAGACAAAACTTGTGGTTTGAGAGGTGGAGAGATGTCCAGATATGTGGATGTAGACAGAGAGAGAGAGAGAGAGATAGGGGTAGAGAGAGAATTTAAGAATGATCTACACATTCTCAAAGTACAGTGGGTGTCGTCCGTGGCACCCGCCTTAGGATGCTGTGACACAAAGTCCAAGGGTGCCTCAGAATACCTTGATAATGTTTGGAATGTACCCTATACACGCTGCTGGGATCTATGTGATCTTCTGTGTCTTGGTAGATAACTATGATTTTGATGCACGACGACTACTGTGCGTGCATATTTTCCCCAAGGTACAGTAGTGTATGTTGTGAGGAAAACTTGAGAGAATAATATATTTTGGTTAGAATTGATTGGAAATAATTTTGTACTTGGCGTCTCTCTCTCTCTCTCTCTCTTTCTCTCCTCTGAGCTGTTGACACTCTAGTCCAACTTGTCCTCCATCAGCAAACAGACGGATGATGTTTATAAAAAGAAGAGTGGAGAGAGAGAGAGAGAGAGAGAGAGAGAGAGAGAGAGAGAGTCTGAACAGGGTCATTAAGTTGCTGTTATGTTTCTGTTTGTTAATTTATTTTCATTGTTACTGTATTGCTTGTTGTTCATTATTGTTGGGATGTTTGTTGTTGTCTCTGTGTGCACAATGCTGACTTTTGTTTTGTTGTATGTATGCTTTGGCAATGTAGAACATGTTTATCATGCCAATAAAGCCTTTTGAAATTGAAATCGAAATTGAATTGAGAGAGAGAATGAGAATGAAATGGAGGGAGAGATGTCTTGTGACTGTGTGTGTGTGTGTGTAGGTGGATTTGTCATGTAGCCTGCTGGAGCTCAGCCTCACACACAGACACACAGACACACAGACACACAGACACACACACACACACACACACACGCACACGCGCACGCACACGCACACGCACACACACACGCGCACGCGCACACGCACATGCTCACACACACACACACACACACACACACACAGACATCTATACACATGGACTGTCCAGGGATGGATGTAGTGGAACAATATTTGAAACACTGCTTTAGAATAAAGACACAGGGAAGCCTGAGATTCAAAGTGACACACAGTCAGTCACACTTCTGGACGTCGTTAAGCCGTGATTGATGACGTTACGACGATGCGCGTTTGGTCTTGGATGTCTTTAACATGTGCTCTATAGAAAAACATAGCTATAGTATGAAGGGCCCGGTTCCAAGTTGGTAACTAAGGACCCATTCTGGAAAAGATTTATTGTCTGAAATCAATCACTTTGTTGGATATTTACGTGCAGAAGCAATTATTCTCGAAACCTCCCAAAACGGTTAATCACATCCATGCGAGCGATCGTCCCTATTCTGGGCAAGTCGTAAATTAGATGACAGTTGAAAATATAGTCAAACATTTGGTGGAAGTAGACGAACGTGGATCACTTTGCTTATATAAGTGGTTAACCCATTTTGACCTGAGATCAGATTCTGAAAATATCTTCTACATCCTGATCCAAAAATAGCAGACCTACAAGCTCGTAGCGCGCCACTCGGTGGCGCGCTATGAGCTTGTAGATCTGCTATTTTTCAATAGCTAAAGCATAACATAATGCTAACACCAAAAGGGGTTCCCGCCCAAAACGGGTTAAGCTGGATCACAATCCATCATGAGAAACACAATGTGCTTTACTTTGTTTTGTTAAAAGCAGGTGTCCACTTTTCCAACAACAACAACAACAGACAATGCTCACATGCACACGTCTCCATTTTGGAAAAAAAGATTTATCGGCTGAAATCCACAGAGTCATTATTTCCTTCAGCACAGATGTTTGTGTCTTCAAAACACATTTTGCTCTATTTTTGTCAGAGAAACGTCTCGCGATGTCGATGACTCACAACTTTAAACGCTAAAACACGAGGTGTTGATCTTTGAGACGAAGCAGCAGCAGGAGGAGGAGGAGGAGGAGGAGGAGGCATCAACGTTTATGAATGCCAGCCGATGATGACGGCATCGGGGGTTTATCAACGTCTGCGTTGGCGATGCTTGAGATGAATTATGAGCGGTGATGGATGGAAGTGCTTCTGTACAAAGTCTTTCAAACAGATTAAAAAGAAGCCGAGACAAACGGCGTCATGAATGCCGGGCCTACTCTCTCTCTCTCTCTCTGCTGGGTTCCCATACGGGTCCCACATTATGAGCACATACCAGACAGTAAGACCAGGGGGACGAGGGAGGAGATGGAATGCTTTCACCTGGGCCCTCTCTCTCTCTCTCTCTCTCTCTCTCTCTCTCTCTCCCTCTCTCTCTGTCTTTTCCAGGTTCCGTCTTTCTCTGCAACTATCCATTATCTACCAGCTCAGTAGCCTTGTGGTTTGAGTGGCCGCCCTGAGACTGGGAGGTCGGGGTTCGATCCCCGGCCGGGTCATACTCTGAAATAATGGGACCCAGTGCCTCCCTGCTTGGCACTCTGCATCTAGGGTTTAGGGTTTAGTTGGATTGGGACTAAGGGTAAACTTATTTGCCATTTTTTACTATGTTAAAACATTTTAAAAATAGTTCAATTAGCCAATCTACATCGACACGTTGTCAGCTTGTAGATCGGCTATTTGTACTATTTTAAAATGTTTTAAAATAGTACAAAATGGCAAATAAGTTTACGGATAAGGGGTAAGGGGTGGCGCAAGATATAGGGCTAAGTATGGGCTCCATTTTCGTCACCACTAAACCCCTTATCCCTAAACTTCTTTGCCTTTTTTTTACTATTTTGAAAAACATTTTTGAATAGTTCAACTAGCCAATCTACATTGACACGTTGTGAGCTTGTAGACTGGCCATTTTAACTAATTAATGTTTCGCAAAATAGTAAAAAAAAAGGCAAGGAAGTTTAGGGATAAGGGGTTTAGCGGTGACGAAAATGGAGCCCTTTTAAGTCTCAGTGACATACTAGCGTCATGTCCAGGGGGCAGTGGCGTGCACAGACATTTAGAGGGGCAGGTGCTCAAGTTAAAAAAGGGCACCTTGTGCAGCGCGTGGAACCGGCCGGTTGCCTTAATCCATTTTGGGCGGGAACCCCTTTTGGTGTTAGCATTATGTTATGCTTTAGCTATTGAAAAATAGCAGATCTACAAGCTCATAGCGCGCCACCGAGTGGCGCGCTACGAGCTTGTAGGTCTGCTATTTTTTTTTTTTTAAAGGGCACATTGCCAAAAGGGCAGGGGGTGCTCTAGCACCCTCTAGTGTCTATCTGTGCACGCCACTGATTATCTGCTTAGTTCTTATTATATCTAGCCAATCTACAAGCTCCCACCACGTTGTGAGGAAGTCTCACATCTGTGTCTTTTGCATTCTTATCTGTTCCCCCATGTCTGTCAATCTCTCGTTCCGTCTTTTCATCTTTCTAAGTCTCACTTTTGATCTTATCATCTTGCAAACTCCTGCTTCCAGTTCAGCCGTCCAACAAAAAGAAGCTTCTTCTGGTCGTAATTAGCTATAGATAAAAGCTCATGCCCTTTGGCCATATGTAGGTATCCAAGGATGCTTTCACACCTGGGCTGTTTTAACCCATTAAGACCTCAGATCAGATTCTAAAAATGTCTTCTACATCCTGACAGTTTTCTGAAAAAGCTATGTTTCTATGTCAGTCGTTCTTCGATTTTTCAAAAATAGCAGACCTACAAGCTCGTAGCGCGCCACTCGGTGGCGCGCTACGAGCTTGTAGATCTGCTATTTTTCAATAGCTAAAGCATAACATTATGCTAACAACAAAATGGGTCCCCGCCCAAAATGGGTTAACCCATTAAGACCTCAGACCAGATTCTACAAATGTCTTCTTAAATCCTAACAGTTTTCTGAAAAACCTATGTTTCTATATCAGTAGTTCCCAAACAATTTCATGACAAAAGGACCCCAAAAATGTAATTGGCCGCCGACCCCATCTAAAATTATGTTGTTCCAGGGACCCCCCCCCAGAAGCAAAGGTATGAGTTAAAAATGTTCACAGTGAAAGAATACATATTCAAAGGTGTTCAGGGTTTGTCAACCAACCTAACCATTTTTTTAATCTGTAGCTGTTGAAAAATAGCAGATCTACAAGCTCATAGCACGGCACCGAGTGCCTCGCTATACAAGCTTGTAGATCTGCTATGTTTCAACAGCTAAAGTTTAAAATAACGGTTAAAGTGATTAACCCGTTCTGGGCGGGAACCCCTTTTGGTAGTTAGCGTTATGTTATGCTTTAGCTATTGAAAAATAGCAGATCTACAAGCTCGTAGCGCGCCACCGAGTGGCGCGCTACGAGCTTGTAGGTCTGCTATTTTTGAAAAATCGAAGAACCACTGACATACTAAACATGGCTTTTTCAGAAAACTGTCAGGATGTAGAAGACATTTTTAGAATCTGATCTCAGGTCAGAATGGGTTCAAAGCTAAGGCGACACATCTGCGTTCAAGGTCTAGGTGTTAATTGACCTTTTTTAGATATGCAAATGAAAGCAAATTAGGGTCCCTTTGGCTACTACTAACTAATCAATAATTCAGCTGGGTCCCCCCCCCCCCCCCCCCCCCCCCCCCCCTATAGAGAGACGACGTGAGTCACATGACAAGCATTTTGAAAAGAGGGAAGCACGCACAACTCCACTGTCACATTCTCCTGGAACATTTTACCGGGTGCACGGTCAGGAAACACTTTTAGAAGAAGGAGAATACCAGCACTCACGGAGTCCTTTAAAGGTATATTCAGTGATTTGACTTAATTCAAATATCACTTATTTTTTATTTTTTTTCTGGATAATCCTCCCTACTATAGAGTGTGCTGACCATATAAGGAGTTCCTCCCTGTCCCCAGTGAGCCCCTGGGGTCAAAAAACCCTAGTTTCAGTTTTGGTGGCGGGTGGCAAAACCTTCATCCAATCAGGATAAGTGGGGCCTTCCTCCAATCATGATCGAGTGGGGGCGGGCCTTGGTGCACGTGCTGTTGGCCTGTTGCACTTCCCCCCACTGTAGAGCGTGCATGTGCACATTTTGTTACCGGGGCGGACTGGGTGGTTTTCCAAATCACCCAAATCACTGAATGCTCCTTTAAGGCACTTTATTGTTTCAATAAAGTGCCTATTCTATTTAATGGGTCTAGCTGGTCGTTGTTTGTATCAACCCGGACAGGGGAGGATGTCGCACTGTCGGACAGTATAAATGTGACACTTTGCCTTGTTTACAACATTTTCAACGCTGACGAAGGCCCTTGGCCCGAAATGCGTTCGCTGTGTTGCTGCTTGCAGCTTACCTTTCCCTGTTAAAAATGAAACAATAAAGTGCCTTAAAGGACTCCGTGAGTGCTGGTATTCTCCTTCTTCTAAAAGTCACCTGACAAGGACAGATGTTCTCATATCAGAGAAGCTTCCTGTGCTGTTTTTTGTAAAGTTTGGACGGTAGTTTGCTATGACTGACGACAGTGTCTCAGACAAGATGTACAGGTGAGATATGCACTCAGTGATATGCAGTAGTCTCTCTCTCTCTCTCTCTCTCTTTCTCTCTCTCTCGCTGTCGCTCAATCACACATCATGATGTTATGACTATATATTATTTTTGTTAGATACAGTACAGAACTCTGTACTCTAGCTAATCTAACATCTTCCAACACATCTTCTATAGAGTCTATACTGTGGGTGCAGAGAGTGAAACCTATGAATAGTCATTCTTATACAGTACATTCTCCTATAGTAGCAGGTGAAATATATTAGTGAAATTAAACAGATGTTTTTTGCTGGGGAATGACTGGTTCAGGTTAAACTTTTTAAGTCAAATGTAGTCAACGTTATGATGTAATGTGTTGTACATCCTCCTAAAGGCACCGATGAACATCCAAACCGACCAAACCGTCTCACTAGCCTTAATCTGCTCTTCATCCTAAAACTCGTTCACCAATCCACAGAGGGCTCAGCTCTAATCTTGCTAGACTTAGCATCGTATGAGGTCTTCAAAGAGAGGTCATTCTGGCCCATTCGGTGGATGTATTTAACACTTAAGATTAGGGCTCCTTAACTTTGTTAGCCCTAGGGGTGTGTTTAGAGAATTTAGAGAGATAGAGAGCTGTATTTTGCGTGTCTTAAGTACCAGGTCTTATTACTTAACTTAAGACCTGGAGGCATGATCAATGCCATTTGGCTATTCTGAGTGGCCAAAGAGAATTGACCACGCCCCCAGGTCTTAAGTTAAGTCATAAGACCTGGTACTTAAGACACGCATAATACTGCCCCTAGTCTCTCATCCTGGGATGCAGATTCATTCAAACACGACAAAATCGACTGTCCGTACGCCACTGTTGATTTTGACGGGAAATTTTGAGTTTAGTTTAATATTTCCAGAGTAGCAACAGTCCTAGTCCTAGTTGTAGCCTTCACAGCTTAGTTTTTGTTTAGTTTTTATTTTATTTTCGTCAGTGACGAACATTTTTCGTCGTAGTTTTAGTCGACGAAATCAACACCGGTGCTAAGAACTAAGCGAACCTGTGTCATGAAACATATTTCACAGGTTCTGGGGTTAGTTTCCGTATGCTACGGCTCCGTTTCCACCAGCTCAGTGGCCTCCCTGAGACTGGGAGGTCGGGGTTCAATCCCCGGCCGGGTCATACCAAAGACTCTAAAAAATGGGACCCAGTGCCTCCCTGCTTGACACTCAGCATCAAGGGT
>NW_027637265.1:0-2500 GCF_951216825.1 Electrona antarctica
GGCCTAGATTTGGCCTAGATTTATTCCATTCCGCCTGTTTAGACATAACCCGCTCTTGGGCGGGAAGACCCTGTAGCTGTTTGGAGCATCATGTTGAGAAACAGCAGATCTACAAGCTCGCTACGAGCTTGTAGATCTGCTGTGGGGGGGGGGGGGTCCCTGGAACCACATATTTTCAGATGGGGGTCAGCGGCCGATTACATATATATTTGGGGGTCCTTGACATGAAAATGTTGAGAACCACTGATATAAAAACATGAGGTTTTAACCCTGTGAGAACCACTGACAGAGAAACATGGGGTTTGTAGGTCAGGTGTTTGTAGGTCAGGTGTAGGTCAGGTGTTTGTAGGTCAGGTGTTTGTAGGTCAGGTGTTTGTAGGTCAGGTGTAGGTCAGGTGTTTGTAGGTCAGGTGTTTGTAGGTCAGGTGTAGGTCAGGTGTTTGTAGGTCAGGTGTTTGTAGGTCAGGTGTTTGTAGGTCAGGTGTAGGTCAGGTGTTTGTAGGTCAGGTGTTTGTAGGTCAGGTGTTTGTAGGTCAGGTGTAGGTCAGGTGTTTGTAGGTCAGGTGTTTGTAGGTCAGGTGTTTGTAGGTCAGGTGTTTGTAGGTCAGGTGTTTGTAGGTCAGGTGTAGGTCAGGTGTAGGTCAGGTGTTTGTAGGTCAGGTGGTAGGTCAGGTGTTTGTAGGTCAGGTGTTTGTAGGTCAGGTGTAGGTCAGGTGTTTGTAGGTCAGGTGTAGGTCAGGTGTTTGTAGGTCAGGTGTAGGTCAGGTGTAGGTCAGGTGTTTGTAGGTCAGGTGTAGGTCAGGTGTAGGTCAGGTGTTTGTAGGTCAGGTGTAGGTCAGGTGTTTGTAGGTCAGGTGTAGGTCAGGTGTTTGTAGGGTCAGGTGTAGGTCAGGTGTTTGTAGGTCAGGTGTAGGTCAGGTGTTTGTAGGTCAGGTGTTTGTAGGTCAGGTGTTTGTAGGTCAGGTGTTTGTAGGTCAGGTGTTTGTAGGTCAGGTGTTTGTAGGTCAGGTGTAGGTCAGGTGTTTGTAGGTCAGGTGTTTGTAGGTCAGGTGTTTGTAGGGTCAGGTGTTTGTAGGTCAGGTGTAGGTCAGGTGTAGGTCAGGTGTTTGTAGGTCAGGTGTAGGTCAGGTGTTTGTAGGTCAGGTGTAGGTCAGTGTAGGTCAGGTGTTTGTAGGTCAGGTGTAGGTCAGGTGTAGGTCAGGTGTTTGTAGGTCAGGTGTAGGTCAGGTGTTTGTAGGTCAGGTGTAGGTCAGGTGTTTGTAGGTCAGGTGTAGGTCAGGTGTTTGTAGGTCAGGTGTTTGTAGGTCAGGTGTAGGTCAGGTGTTTGTAGGTCAGGTGTTGTAGGTCAGGTGTAGGTCAGGTGTAGGTCAGGTGTTGTAGGTCAGGTGTAGGTCAGGTGTAGGTCAGGTGTTTGTAGGTCAGGTGTTTGTAGGTCAGGTGTAGGTCAGGTGTAGGTCAGGTGTTTGTAGGTCAGGTGTAGGTCAGGTGTTTGTAGGTCAGGTGTAGGTCAGGTGTAGGTCAGGTGTTTGTAGGTCAGGTGTTGTAGGTCAGGTGTAGGTCAGGTGTTTGTAGGTCAGGTGTAGGTCAGGTGTTGTAGGTCAGGTGTTGTAGGTCAGGTGTTGTAGGTCAGGTGTAGGTCAGGTGTTGTAGGTCAGGTGTTTGTAGGTCAGGTGTTGTAGGTCAGGTGTTGTAGGTCAGGTGTAGGTCAGGTGTAGGTCAGGTGTAGGTCAGGTGTTTGTAGGTCAGGTGTTGTAGGTCAGGTGTAGGTCAGGTGTTTGTAGGTCAGGTGTAGGTCAGGTGTAGGTCAGGTGTTGTAGGTCAGGTGTTTGTAGAATCGTCCTCAGGTCTCAACGAGATAAACAAGAGAACAGCGTTTTCGAGCGGTTTGCTTTCCTGCTTGATTTATTGCCATCCTGCTCTCCGAGCAATCAATTCAATTTCACCGTTTTCACTGAAATACCCCCTTTTTTTCGTTTGCTCCCCCCTTCCTCCACCCCCCCCCCCCCCCCCCCCCCCCCCCCCCCTCTCCCTCCATAATTCATTCTGAACGGGAACCCCTTTTGGTGTTTAACCCATTTTGACCTGAGATCAGATTCTATAAATGTCTTCTACATCTTGACAGTTTTCTGAAAAAGCTACGTTTCGATGTCAGTCGTTCTTTGATTTTTCAAAAATAGCAGACCTACGTAGCGCGCCGCTTGGTGGCGCGCCACCGTAGATAGCTTGTAGATCTGCTATTTTTAATTGCTAAAGCATAACATGATGCTAACACCAAAAGGGGTTCCCGCCCAAAATGGGTTAAAGCATTATGTTATACTTTTAGCTATTGAAAAAAAAAGAAAAAATAGCAGACCTACAAGCTCGTAGCGCGGCACTCGGTGCCACGCTACGAGCTTGTAGGTCTGCTATTTTTTCTTGTGTGGCGCAAATCTTTGAATATTATATTCTTTCAGAGCGAACGCTTTTTAACTCAAATCTTTGCTTCTGGGCGGAGGGAGGG
>NW_027637265.1:7500-20000 GCF_951216825.1 Electrona antarctica
TATTCATATGTTTAATACCTTCTACCTGCACTATTCATATGTTTAATACCTTCTACCTGCACTATTCATATGTTTAATACCTTCTACCTGCACTATTCATATGTTTAATACCTTCTACCAGCACTATTCATATGTTTAATACCTTCTACCAGCACTATGCATATGTTTAATACCTTCTACCTGCACTATTCATATGTTTAATACCTTCTACCTGCACTATTCATATGTTTAATACCTTCTACCTGCACTATTCATATGTTTAATACCTTCTACCTGCACTATTCATATGTTTAATACCTTCTACCTGCACTATTCATATGTTTAATACCTTCTACCTGCACTATTCATATGTTTAATACCTTCTACCAGCACTATTCATATGTTTAATACCTTCTACCTGCACTATTCATATGTTTAATACCTTCTACCTGCACTATTCATATGTTTAATACCTTCTACCTGCACTATTCATATGTTTAATACCTTCTACCTGCACTATTCATATGTTTAATACCTTCTACCTGCACTATTCATATGTTTAATACCTTCTACCTGCACTATTCATATGTTTAATACCTTCTACCAGCACTATTCATATGTTTAATACCTTCTACCTGCACTATTCATATGTTTAATTCGTCATTTTAATGCCAATAGAAAAATCTGTGACATACACACAATATATCATTCTGTAACGGCAATCCTATAGTATTATACCCAGTCCTGATGGTGGCGGTAACGTCACCATTATGCCGATTTTGACCAAATAGAGCGAATCTGGCGATGTCACTTCCGGTTCAACGGATCACAACATCCGCTAGATTTCTGCACTGTGCTACACAGTCAGATGTCCGGGATGCTAAGCTATCATCGTTTATTTGAATAACTAAGTCAAATTAACACTTTGACGTCATACCCCGCGGAACCCGCATTTTAATCAAATATCCAACGCTGCCGACATTGTTTTATAACCTTTGGAGCATACGCTGAAGTATTTGCAGCTTTCAACCACGAAAATCCGGTAAAAAATGGTCGTTCGTCCCGTTATGATCAGATGCACCAGCGGCCATGACAATGCGAAACGAAACCACAGTGCATAGCAAGTTGTAGTCCAAACAAACCCCCCGTCCACTTGCATTGGGCTCAATTTCCCAGAAGCCCTAGCAGCCCATATGATGACTTGATTTCCGGTTTCGTCATCATAACGCGACGGCCTCGTCATCAGGTCCCGGATAAATGCGCCGTTTCTTTTTAATTATTTTAAAACAGAGAATTAAACGCATTAAACAAATAGCGGGAATAGCGTATTATGCAGCGGCGGAACACTGGATCAAACAATTAGCGGCACTAGAACTTTATTAAGCTCTAATCAAGCCCTGAATATCGCATATTACGCAGCGATGCACATAAAGGCCGCACACGTGCGTGCGAGAGCGTGCGTGTGAGAGCGTGCGTGTGAGAGCGTGCGTGTGAGAGCGTGCGTGTGAGAGCGTGCACGAGAGGACTTCGGCCGGTTTTACGTAGATTACATCGGCCGTTAGCCAAACTAGCCAAACGTTGCTACATTTTGCTACATTAAGCGATTATAGGGAATAAAGCCATTACGTCATTTACGCCAACAGTTATGATGGCTTTTTGAGAGGTTACAACCACTCCAACGAACAGCAATGTCCGTGTTCACCTATGTGACCACTATGAGCACGAGTACCAATGAAGAGTACCAATGACTACCAAAAGTGGCGCTGTTGTGCCAGAAACAGAGAGAGAGAGATAGTGCTGCACTGCTGCCTGCTAATGAGAGAGAGAGAGAGAGAGAGAGAGAGAGAGAGAGAGAGAGAGAGAGAGAGAGAGAGAGAGAGAGAGAGAGAGAGAGAGAGAGAGAGAGAGAGAGAGAGAGAGAGAGAGAGAGAGAGAGAGAGAGAGAGAGAGAGAGAGAGAGAGAGGGAGAGGGAGAGGGAGCGGGAGAGAGAGAGAGAGAGGGGGAGAGAGTTGCACCACTCAGTTCACACGGGTGTGATTTTTTGATTAATTACGTCAATTACGTCAAGGGCCATCATAACACTCATCGTTTACTTTCTCTAATAATATAAAACATGAACCTTGGTTGAAAAAATGTGTCCTTTAAAATATAATACTATAATGGTCAAACAGAGTCAGTGTTAATGATGCTAATGAAGGCTCTGTTCCATTCTGGTCAAACAGAGTCAGTGTTAATGATGCTAATGAAGGCTCTGTTCCATTCTGGTCAAACAGAGTCAGTGTTAATGATGCTAACGAAGGCTCTGTTCCATTCTGGTCAAACAGAGTCAGTGTTAATGATACTAATGAAGGCTCTGTTCCATTCTGGTCAAACAGAGTCAGTGTTAATGATGCTAACGAAGGCTCTGTTCCATTCTGGTCAAACAGAGTCAGTGTTAATGATGCTAACGAAGGCTCTGTTCCATTCTGGTCAAACAGAGTCAGTGTTAATGATGCTAATGAAGTTTCTGTTCCATTCTGGTCCAACAGAGTCAGTGTTAAATGATACTAATGAAGGCTCTGTTCCCTTCTGGTCAAACAGAGTCAGTGTTAATGATGCTAACGAAGGCTCTGTTCCATTCTGGTCAAACAGAGTCAGTGTTAATGATGCTAATGAAGGCTCTGTTCCATTCTGGTCAAACAGAGTCAGTGTTAATGATGCTAACGAAGGCTCTGTTCCATTCTGGTCAAACAGAGTCAGTGTTAATGATGCTAATGAAGGCTCTGTTCCATTCTGGTCAAACAGAGTCAGTGTTAATGATGCTAACGAAGGCTCTGTTCCATTCTGGTCAAACAGAGTCAGTGTTAATGATGCTAACGAAGGCTCTGTTCCATTCTGGTCAAACAGAGTCAGTGTTAATGATGCGAATGAAGGCTCTGTTCCATTCTGGTCAAACAGAGTCAGTGTTAATGATGCTAACGAAGGCTCTGTTCCATTCTGGTCCAACAGAGTCAGTGTTAATGATACTAATGAAGGCTCTGTTCCATTCTGGTCAAACAGAGTCAGTGTTAAATGATACTAATGAAGGCTCTGTTCCCTTCTGGTCAAACAGAGTCAGTGTTAATGATGCTAACGAAGGCTCTGTTCCATTCTGGTCAAACAGAGTCAGTGTTAATGATGCTAACGAAGGCTCTGTTCCATTCTGGTCAAACAGAGTCAGTGTTAATGATGCTAATGAAGGCTCTGTTCCATTCTGGTCAAACAGAGT
Organism: Electrona antarctica; assembly: GCF_951216825.1. Lineage (NCBI taxonomy): Eukaryota > Metazoa > Chordata > Actinopteri > Myctophiformes > Myctophidae > Electrona > Electrona antarctica. Next base: position 10,728 of record NW_027637265.1, read on the forward strand.
CAGTGTTAATGATGCTAACGAAGGCTCTGTTCCATTCTGGTCAAACAGAGTCAGTGTTAATGATGCTAATGAAGGCTCTGTTCCATTCTGGTCAAACAGAGTCAGTGTTAATGATGCTAACGAAGGCTCTGTTCCATTCTGGTCAAACAGAGTCAGTGTTAATGATGCTAACGAAGGCTCTGTTCCATTCTGGTCAAACAGAGTCAGTGTTAATGATGCGAATGAAGGCTCTGTTCCATTCTGGTCAAACAGAGTCAGTGTTAATGATGCTAACGAAGGCTCTGTTCCATTCTGGTCCAACAGAGTCAGTGTTAATGATACTAATGAAGGCTCTGTTCCATTCTGGTCAAACAGAGTCAGTGTTAATGATGCTAATGAAGGCTCTGTTCCATTCTGGTCCAACAGAGTCAGTGTTAATGATGCTAAAGAAGGCTCTGTTCCATTCTGGTCCAACAGAGTCAGTGTTAATGATGCTAATGAAGGCTCTGTTCCATTCTGGTCAAACAGAGTCAGTGTTAATGATGCTAATGAAGGCTCTGTTCCATTCTGGTCCAACAGAGTCAGTGTTAATGATGCTAATGAAGGCTCTGTTCCATTCTGGTCAAACAGAGTCAGTGTTAATGATGCTAATGAAGGCTCTGTTCCATTCTGGTCCAACAGAGTCAGTGTTAATGATGCTAATGAAGGCTCTGTTCCATTCTGGTCAAACAGAGTCAGTGTTAATGATGCTAATGAAGGCTCTGTTCCATTCTGGTCAAACAGAGTCAGTGTTAATGATGCTAATGAAGGCTCTGTTCCATTCTGGTCAAACAGAGTCAGTGTTAATGATGCTAATGAAGGCTCTGTTCCATTCTGGTCAAACAGAGTCAGTGTTAATGATGCTAACGAAGGCTCTGTTCCATTCTGGTCAAACAGAGTCAGTGTTAATGATGCTAATGAAGGCTCTGATCCATTCTGGTCAAACAGAGTCAGTGTTAATGATGCTAATGAAGGCTCTGTTCCATTCTGGTCAAACAGAGTCAGTGTTAATGACTCATCTGCATTTGACCAACACTGCCCTCTCTCGACCAGGCCAGCTCGCTCATCCCCACCGGCCCCCTGGTTATCTGAAACCCTCAGATCTGAACGAACACCTCTCAGGGCAGCTGAAAGGAAGTGGCACAAGACAAAGCTACCAGATGATCTCTCCCACTTTCACTCACTCCTCTCTGCCTTCTCCTTCTCACTAACCACTGCTAAAACCTCCTTCTACCACACCAAAATCCAATCCTGCACTTCTAACCCAAGGAAACTCTTCTCCACCTTCTCCTCCCTCCTTAAACCCCCTCCCCCCACTCAACCCTCATCCCTCACCGCGGAGGCCTTTGCCACCTACTTCGAAAAGAAGGTTGATGATATCAGTAGCTCCTTTACCCCCCTCCCCCATAAAGAAGCACTCGACTCAACCAATGCTAACCATAACATACCATGCATGTCCTCCTTCTCTCCTCTATCCCCAGACGAGGTCCTGAAACTAGTCACATCCACTAGACCTACCACCTGTCCTCTCGACCCCGCCCCGTCTCCAATCTTCCAGACCATCGCACCTGACCTGCTCCCCTTCATCACCTCCATTATCAACACCTCATTAACCTCAGGCTGTGTCCCATCTGCCTTCAAGTCAGCCAGGGTATCACCACTCCTCAAAAAACCAACTCTTGACCCCTCAGATGTCAAGAACTACAGACCGGTATCACTCCTTTCCTTTCTTTCCAAAACCCTTGAACGTGTTGTCTCTAACCAGCTTTCTCTCCATCTCTCACAGAACAACCTGCTGGATCCCAACCAGTCAGGATTCAAGAAGGCACACTCCACGGAAACTGCACTCCTCGCAGTCACAGAAGCACTACATGCTGCCCAGGCTGCTTCCCACTCTGCAGTCCTGATTCTCCTAGACCTATCGGCGGCATTTGACACAGTGAACCACCAGCTGCTCCTAGGCACCCTAGCTGATCTAGGCATCGGCGGGACGGCGCTGAAGTGGTTCTCCTCCTACCTCTCTGACCGGACTTACCAGGTTTCTTGGAAAGGTTTGCTATCATTCCCCCGCACCCTCCAAACTGGGGTCCCACAGGGATCTGTACTTGGTCCCCTCCTCTTCTCACTGTACACTAAATCCCTTGGCACCATCATCTCTGCTCACAATATATCCTATCACTGCTATGCCGATGACACACAACTGTTTCTATCCTTCCCCCCCTCTGCCACCCAGGTAGAAGAACGCATCACTGCATGCCTGGCTGACATCTCACAGTGGATGTCTTCCAACCACCTCAAGCTGAACCCAGACAAGACTGAGCTTCTGTTCTTCCCAGCTAAGTCCTGCCCTATGCGGGAGCTAACTATCTCCGTAGACAACGCCCTGGTAAAGTCTGTCCCGACAGCCAGGAACCTTGGTGTTGTCCTGGACAGTCAGCTCTCGTTCAAAACACACATCACAGCTGTCACTAGATCCTGTAGGTTTACACTCTACAACATACGACGAATTAGACCGTTCCTCACCCAGGAGTCAGCCCAGCTCCTAATCCAGACAACAGTCTTGTCAAAACTTGACTATTGTAACTCCCTCCTTACTGGCCTACCGGCATGTGCACTTAAGCCCCTCCAACTGATCCAAAATGCCGCAGCCCGCTTGGTCTTCAACCAGCCAAAATTCTCACACGTCACCCCCCTTCTCCGCTCCCTCCATTGGCTCCCGGTCGCTGCCCGCACAGAATACAAAACTCTGATGCTGGCATTCAAAGCAACCAAAGGCATGGCCCCCCCATATCTCACAAGTATGATCGTACCCTACAAACCCTCCCGCGCACTCAGATCAGCCAACGCAGGGAAGCTGGAGGTACCTTCACTAAAAACGCCGGGACAACGCTCCACACGTCCCAAACTCTTCTCCCTTCTGGCTCCAAAACTATGGAATGCACTACCCATCACAGTCAGAACTGCAGCCTCACTCCCAATCTTCCGCCGTAGTCTGAAAACCCACCTCTTCAGACTCCACCATGGACTCCACTTGCCCTAGCCTAGCCCCTTAGATAGCACATTATGTAGACTTAGATAGTATTTTAAACAGACTTATAGCTTGTTACGTAGACAGCTCTAGAATTGCACTTTATGTAGTCATAGCACTTTATAGTACACATGTATAATATATTATATAGTATAGTATGTATAGTTTACATAGATACTCCACTGTTACGTTCTTAGTCTACGCATGATTCATGATAACTACTTTTTGAGTGGTGTAAACCACTCCTACAACTGGCTTTTGTGTGCATAAAAAAATGACCATGGTTGCTATGTTCAAAATAATTTCTGACGTAATTAAATCACACCCGGGTGAACTGGATGACCGTAGCAACCGTGGTCATTTTCTCTGCGCAAAAACAGCCAGTTGTGAAATCACATCCGGGTGTGATACATACATTTATCAAAAATGATGGCTTTTTTTACTTAACATATTTTGTGTGATTTCATTACGTCAGACATTACGTCAGACCACAGCTGATCATGCTATATAAAACCTTACACCACTCAGTTCACACGGGTGTGATTTTTATTATATATGTGATGTATGCCATGCTTTTGTTATTGCTTAATGTAAGTCGCTCTGGATTAAGAGCGTCTGCTAAATGCCTAAATTGTAAATTGTAAATTGATGCTAACGAAGGCTCTGTTCCATTCTGGTCAAACAGAGTCAGTGTTAATGATGCTAACGAAGGCTCTGTTCCATTCTGGTCAAACAGAGTCAGTGTTAATGATGCTAACGAAGGCTCTGTTCCATTCTGGTCAAACAGAGTCAGTGTTAATGATGCTAACGAAGGCTCTGTTCCATTCTGGTCAAACAGAGTCAGTGTTAATGATGCTAACGAAGGCTCTGTTCCATTCTGGTCAAACAGAGTCAGTGTTAATGACGCTAACGAAGGCTCTGTTCCATTCTGGTCAAACAGAGTCAGTGTTAATGATGCTAACGAAGGCTCTGTTCCATTCTGGTCAAACAGAGTCAGTGTTAATGATGCTAATGAAGGCTCTGTTCCATTCTGGTCAAACAGAGTCAGTGTTAATGATGCTAATGAAGGCTCTGTTCCATTCTGGTCCAACAGAGTCAGTGTTAAATGATACTAATGAAGGCTCTGTTCCATTCTGGTCAAACAGAGTCAGTGTTAATGATGCTAACGAAGGCTCTGTTCCATTCTGGTCAAACAGAGTCAGTGTTAATGATGCTAATGAAGGCTCTGTTCCATTCTGGTCAAACAGAGTCAGTGTTAATGATGCTAACGAAGGCTCTGTTCCATTCTGGTCAAACAGAGTCAGTGTTAATGATGCTAATGAAGGCTCTGTTCCATTCTGGTCAAACAGAGTCAGTGTTAATGATGCTAATGAAGGCTCTGTTCCATTCTGGTCAAACAGAGTCAGTGTTAATGATGCTAACGAAGGCTCTGTTCCATTCTGGTCAAACAGAGTCAGTGTTAATGATGCTAATGAAGGCTCTGTTCCATTCTGGTCAAACAGAGTCAGTGTTAATGATGCTAACGAAGGCTCTGTTCCATTCTGGCCAAACAGAGTCAGTGGCCGCAGTTACATGCAGGCTGAGACAGAGAGAGAGAGAGAGAGAGAGAGAGAGAGAGAGAGAGAGAGAGTGAGATTACTGAACAGCAGACTGATGGCATTTCGTCCTCTCTTCTCCGTCTTTCTGTGAGTCCCCCGATGCACTTAGCCTACAGTAGCATGAAGCATCCAGATACATATAGGCTGGCTATAGGCCTATCAAACATGTTTGAAAATTATCAGTGATCATCAACTCGGGACGGTTGGATCTTTGAACACTCACAGATCAGGGGGATCATCATCACTGCTGCTGCTGCTCCACGTTTTTTTCGTGTGGATTTCGGATCTGCAAAATGCACGAAATAACACGCTCTATGTGCAAACTCCTCGGCGCGCCTTGGATATGAGCGCCTTGGAGTTGGAGCGCCTAGGAAATGAGCATGCTCAGAAAGACCAGAATGAACTTACATCCAAAGCAGTGTATACATGAGTCCAATTTTCTTTCAATCGCATTGAACATCGGAATAATCCGGCCAGTGACATCGGAATGGTTTTTAAATTTTCATTCGGATTTAAGTTTTTGTAGGTGTTTACATGACAACGTTTAATAGGATTTAACTTCTATTCGGAATTAAGAGGGGTTGAAAGCCCTCATGTAAACGTGACCAGTGTTAATGATACTAATGCAGGCTCTGTTCCATTCTGTGTATTGGGTGGGTGCATAGGTTTGTGTGTGCATGTGCGTGTGTGTCTCACCACAGCTGGAAGGAGGCTGCTTGTGTGGAGTCGTTGAAATCGATGCCCACGGAAACCGTAACAGAGGCCTCTGGTTCAAGACGATCTGAGAGACAGACAGACAGACAGACAGACATACAGACAGACAGACAGACGGGGGGGGGGGGGGGAGTGAGGAGGACAGAGGGGGGGGGTTAACAGAGCGTAACAGACAGGCGTGCAGAGCGTCTGTGTTTGGTACTCCACACACCGAGGCCGTCTGAGAAATACATCTTTCAATCTCACTGAAATACATGAAGGTCTTCTAGCATTATATCCAAAACACCTGCCTGTCAAATACCGTCCACGCAGGCAGACAGGCAGACAGGCAGGCAGGCAGGCAGGCAGGCAGGCAGGCAGACAGACAGGCAGGCAGGCCGGCCGGCAGGCAAACAGGCAGACAGGCAGGCAGACAGGCAGGCAGGCAGACAGGCAGGCACACAACGCACGCACGCACGCACGCGATCCTGTAGGATATCCTACCTGGCCTCAAGGACTGTCTAAAGAGGACGAGACGCGAAGACTGTACGGGCGATGCCATGTTGCTCCATGTTGCTCCATGGAAGGAAAGAAACATGCGCAGTTGAGACCAGGAAGTTGTACATTGTGACGACCCTCTCCTACCCTGCCCAACTGGCTGATTGGCAGGGTGGAGTTGGATCGTCAGTGAGATTGGACGCCTATATAAGTGTCCATCTGCCTTCACTCCTGAGTCTTTTCTCCTCTCTACTGGTTTGTTTGTTTGTGTGCCTTGGTTTACACCTTACAACATTCCCACTGCACATACACTCACACACATGCACTGCTTACACGCTGATGATCATTCATATTTACTGACATCTTATACTTGTGATTTAGTTAGTTAACCTTTAAATACATATATTTGTATACACTTTTAACTGTGCCTGTGTCTCCCTTTTGTTGCAATCATGAGTCAGATTGTAACACATTTGGGCATGTACAACTTCCTGGTCTCAACTGCGCATGTTTCTTTCCTTCCATGGAGCAACATGGCGTCGCCCGTACGGTCTTCACGTCTCGTCCTCTTTAGACAGTCCTTGCCTGGCCTGGTGCAGACCTGTGCCCCGAGGAGTTGTCATTATTAGCCCATTTCGACCAAGAATGATTCTTCTAAATCCCGAAAAACAGTGGTTCTCAAACTATTTCATGTCAAGGACCCCCAAAAATATCTGTAATTGGCCGCCGACCCTCATCTGAAAATATGTTGTTCCAGACCCCCCCCCCCCCCCCTCAGAAGCAAAGATTTGAGTTAAAAACGTTCGCTCTGAAATAATATATATTCAAAGATTTGCGCCACATTTTCACGAATTTTCAAAAATAGCAGACCTACAAGCTCGTAGCGCGGCACTCGGTGCCGCGCTACAAGCTTGTAGATCTGCTATTTTTCAATAGCTAAAGTATAACATAATGCTTAAAACACCAAAAGGGGTTTTATTAATATTATTATATTGTCTGCCTCCTCTCAGCTCTTTAAGTCCATTCGATGCAAAAATCAGTTGATGTTTGAGCACACTGGCTTTTTCCTTCTTTGTGTGTGCGTGCATATTTTCTGCCTATAGTGTTGGGGCAGTGCATGGGGAGGCCTCCAGACCCACCTATAGTGTTGGGGCAGTGCATGGGGAGGCCGCCATACCCACCTATAGTGTTGGGGCAGTGCATGGGGAGGCCTCCAGACCCACCTATAGTGTTGGGGCAGTGCATGGGGAGGCCTCCAGACCCACCTATAGTGTTGGGGCGGTGCATGGGGAGGCCTCCAGACCCACCTATAGTGTCGGGGCAGTGCATGGGGAGGCCTCCAGACCCACCTATAGTGTTGGGGCAGTGCATGGGGAGGCCTACAGACTCATGGGGAGGCCTCCAGACCCACCTATAGTGTTGGGGCAGTGCATGGGGAGGCCTACAGACCTACATACTCATGGGGAGGCCTCCAGACCCACCTATAGTGTTGGGGCAGTGCATGGGGAGGCCTACATACCTACAGACTCATGGGGAGGCCTCCAGACCCACCTATAGTGTTGGGGCAGTGCATGGGGAGGCCTACAGACCTACAGACTCATGGGGAGGCCTCCAGACCCACCTATAGTGTTGGGGCAGTGCATGGGGAGGCCTACAGACCTACAGACTCATGGGGAGGCCTCCAGACCCACCTATAGTGTTGGGGCAGTGCATGGGGAGGCCTACAGACCTACAGACTCATGGGGAGACCTCCAGACCCACCTATAGTGTTGGGGCAGTGCATGGGGAGGCCCCCGGCCTTCAGGTGGAGCGTGTCCATGGGGTCAGAGGTCGTGTTGGTCAGGGTGACCTGGACAGAGGTCATGGCGGGGTCGTAGAGGCAGGGCCTCCGCGGGAAGCAGTACGAGGCCGACAGGCCTCTTCCTGTCATGTGATGCAGGAGGTCGAAGGTCGTCGCTGGGCTGAAGGGCTGCACGCACACCTGAGACACACACACACACACACACACACACACACACACACACACACACACACACACACACACACACACACACACACACACACACACACACACACACACACACACACACTTAACACCTGGAGCACATAACCCGCTATACACACACCTTTTATTCCATTATCCAACTCTGCATAACACGCTAAACCCACTATGTCTTTAAGGTGTTTCATTGGCCGTCGTTAGATGGTGCCTATGGAAATATATATGGAGATCCAGGTGTTGATAGTAAGCTCCATATATGGTGTGATGAGGGCAGATCAACGTATGGAATTAATTCTGTGTTGGCCATAAATGGAGCATGTCACGAGGCGTGACGGACTGGCTGACTGGCGGGAGATGTAGGTGTTCATAGTAAACTGTTCTAACCCGTTCTGAACGGGACCCCCTTTTGGTGTTTTAAGCATTATGTTATGCTTTAGCTGGAAAAAATAGCAGATCTACAAGCTTGTAGATCTGCTATTTTTTATGAAAATGTGGCGCAGATATACTATTCTTTCAGATCGAACGTTTTTAACTCAAATCTTTCCGATTACAGATAATTTTGGGGGTCCTTGACATGAAAATGTTTGAGAACCACTGACAGACACATGAGGGTCTTTCAGAAAACTGTCAGGATTTAGAAGACATTTGTAGAATCGTCCTCAGGTCTGAATTAGACTAAATCTATTCAGGTCCTCAGGTCTGAATTAGACTAAATCTATTCAGGTCCTCAGGTCTGAATTAGACTAAATCTATTCAGGTCCTCAGGTCCTCAGGTCTGAATTAGACTAAATCTATTCAGGTCCTCAGGTCCTCAGGTCTGAATTAGACTAAATCTATTCAGGTCCTCAGGTCTGAATTAGACTAAATCTATTCAGGTCCTCAGGTCTGAATGTGGGTTAGACTAAATCTATTCAGGTCCTCAGGTCTGAATGTGGGTTAGACTAAATCTATTCAGGTCCTCAGGTCTGAATTAGACTAAATCTATTCAGGTCCTCAGGTCTGAATGTGGGTTAGACTAAATCTATTCAGGTCCTCAGGTCTGAATTAGACTAAATCTATTTAGGTCCTCAGGTCCTCAGGTCTGAATTAGACTAAATCTATTCAGGTCCTCAGGTCTGAATTAGACTAAATCTATTCAGGTCCTCAGGTCTGAATGTGGGTTAGACTAAATCTATTCAGGTCCTCAGGTCCTCAGGTCTGAATGTGGGTTAGACTAAATCTATTCAGGTCCTCAGGTCTGAATTAGACTAAATCTATTCAGGTCCTCAGGTCTGAATGTGGGTTAGACTAAATCTATTCAGGTCCTCAGGTCTGAATTAGACTAAATCTATTCAGGTCCTCAGGTCTGAATTAGACTAAATCTATTCAGGTCCTCAGGTCTGAATTAGACTAAATCTATTCAGGTCCTCAGGTCCTCAGGTCTGAATTAGACTAAA
>NW_027637265.1:22500-35768 GCF_951216825.1 Electrona antarctica
CACACACACACACACACACACACACACACACACACACACACACACACACACACACACACACACACACACACACACACACACACACACACACACACACACACACACACACCTTTACACGGATTGTGCATTACAGTCACACACACACACACACACACACACACACACACACACACACACACACACCTTTACACGGATTGAGCATTACAGTCACACACACACACACACACACACACACACACACACACACACACACACACACACACACACACACACACACACACACACACACACACACACACACACACACACACACACACACACACACACACACACACACACACACACGCCTGCTACAGGCCGTTGAGTATCACAGCGCCTGCTACAGGCCGCTGAGTATCACAGCGCCTGCTACAGGCCGTTGAGTATCACAGCGCCTGCTACAGGCCGTTGAGTATCACAGCGCCTGCTACAGGCCGTTGAGTATCACAGCGCCTGCTACAGGCCGTTGAGTATCACAGCGCCTGCTACAGGCCGTTGAAAACACTTCTGCCCCCTCAATGTCCCTTCCGAGATACAGGCCTCTGAAGACTTGGCGGACAATGCAAAGCAAAGGTCTTTGTTTACCCAGGGTGAATGGACTAAGCTTGACGAACTTGTTTACAGCCAGGCCCTGCTCATAGAACATTTCATGGTAGGGGTTCAATGCCTTGCTCAAGGGCACTTCAGCGGTGGTAATTTTAACGTGCCGGTCCGGGGATTCGAACTGGCGACCTTCCGATAACAAGACCGCTCCGCAAACCGTTCGGCCACCGCTGCCCCCGGTGATGCAAGTCTATCACGCTATTAGCACCATAAGATGAGGTGATGCAAGTCTATCACGCTATGAGCACCATAAGATGAGGTGATGCAAGTCTATCACGCTATCAGCACCATAAGATGAGGTGATGCAAGTCTGATTAGGTGGCGTCACCATAAGATGAGGTGGCGTCACCATAAGATGAGGTGGCGTCACCATAAGATGAGGTGGCGTCACCATAAGATGAGGTGGCGTCACCATAAGATGAGGTGGCGTCACCATAAGATGAGGTGGCGTTAGGGTTAGGGGTAAGGGGTAAGGGTAAGGTAAGGGTAACCCTGGCGTTTGGAGCACAGTGTGCTCGTCCTCAGACAGGAACACATCTGTATACAACCCACCTGTCAATCACCAGGATCACATGGCATGGGTGACAGCTGTCAATCATCATGATCACATGATCAGAACAAGTCAGAGATGGCAATGATAGTGACAAATGCACTGATTGACAGCCCTATACATCCAATCAGAAAAGTCCTGTCTGATTGACGCCCCATACATCCAATCAGAAAAGTCCTATAATCTGACTGACAGCCCATACATCCAATCAGAAAAGTCCATTCTGATTGACAGCCCCTTACATCCAATCAGAAAAGTCCATTCTGATTGACAGCCCCTTACATCCAATCAGAAAAGTCCTATCTTATTGAAAGCCCCATACATCCAATCAGAAAAGTCCATTCTGATTGACAGCCCCATACATCCAATCAGAAAAGTCTAATCTGATTGACAGCCCCTTACATCCAATCAGAAAAGTCCATTCTGATTGACAGCCCATACATCCAATCAGAAAAGTCCATTCTGATTGACAGCCCCTTACATCCAATCAGAAAAGTCCATTCTGATTGACAGCCCCTTACATCCAATCAGAAAAGTCCTATCTTATTGAAAGCCCCATACATCCAATCAGAAAAGTCCATTCTGATTGACAGCCCCATACATCCAATCAGAAAAGTCTAATCTGATTGACAGCTACTTACATCCAATCAGAAAAGTCCATTCTGATTGACAGCCCTTACATCCAATCAGAAAAGTCCTGTCTGATTGACAGCCCCTTACATCCAATCAGAAAAGTCCATTCTGATTGACAGCCCCATACATCCAATCAGAAAAGTCCATTCTGATTGGCAGCCCCATACATCCAATCAGAAAAGTACATTCTGATTGACAGCCCTATACATCCAATCAGAAAAGTCCTATCTGATTGGCAGCCCCATACATCCAATCAGAAAAGTCCATTCTGATTGACAGCCCCTTAGATCCAATCAGAAAAGTCCTATCTGATTGACAGCCCCATACATCCAATCAGAAAAGTCCTATCTGATTGACAGCCCCATACATCCAATCAGAAAAGTCCTATCTGATTGACAGCCCCATACATCCAATCAGAAAAGTCCTATCTGATTGACAGCCCCATACATCCAATCAGAAAAGTCCTATCTGATTGACAGCCCATACATTCAATCAGAAAAGTCCATTCTGATTGACAGGGGCGGTGGTGGCTCAGGGGTAGAGTGACTGGATGGTAACCGCAAGGTTGCCAGTTCGATCCCAGGCTCCCCCAGAGTTAGTGTCGAAGTGTCCTTGAGCAAGACACTGAACCCCTAATTGCTCCTGATGTGCTGGTTGGTGCCTTGCATGGTTTCTGCCGCCATCGGTGTATGAATGTGTGTGTGAATGGGTGAATGTAATGCACAATCTCTGTAAAGCGCCTTGGATAAAGGCGCTATATAAATGCACCATTTACCATTTACCATTTACAGCCCCATACATCCAATCAGAAAAGTCCTATCTGATTGACAGCCCCATACATCCAATCAGAAAAGTCCTATCTGATTGACAGCCCATACATTCAATCAGAAAAGTCCATTCTGATTGACAGCCCATACATTCAATCAGAAAAGTCCATTCTGATTGACAGCCCCATACATCCAATCAGAAAAGTCCTATCTGATTGACAGCCCCATACATCCAATCAGAAAAGTCCTATCTGATTGACAGCCCCATACATCCAATCAGAAAAGTCCTATCTGATTGACAGCCCATACATTCAATCAGAAAAGTCCATTCTGATTGACAGCCCATACATTCAATCAGAAAAGTCCATTCTGATTGACAGCCCCATACATCCAATCAGAAAAGTCCTATCTGATTGACAGCCCCATACATCCAATCAGAAAAGTCCTATCTGATTGACAGCCCATACATTCAATCAGAAAAGTCCATTCTGATTGACAGCCCCATACATCCAATCAGAAAAGTCCATTCTGATTGACAGCCCATACATTCAATCAGAAAAGTCCTATCTGATTGAATTAAACAACGTTAAACCACTCGGTTTGCCTCTCACTCCCCATTACGTTTTTCCCATAGACGTTTCAAAAGGTTTTTATTTAAAGACATTTAACCCATTCTGGGCGGGAACCCTTTTTGGTTTTAAGTATGTTATGCTTCAGCTGTTGAGAAATAGCAGATCTACAAGCTCGTAGCGCGGCACCGAGTGGCGCGCTACGAGCTTGTTGTTCCCTGGAACAACAAGCTCGTAGCGCGCCACTCGGTGCCGCGCTACGAGCTTGTAGATCTGCTATTTTTCAATAGCTAAAGTATAACAGTATATAGTATAGTATGTATAGTTAACATAGATACTCCACTGTTACGTTCTTAGTTTATGATTCATGATAACTACTTTTTATATATGTGATGTATGCCATGCTTTTTGTTATTACTTAATGTAAGTCGCTCTGGATTAAGAGCGTCTGATAAATGCCTAAATTGTAAATTGTACAACAGGATGCTATAAACACCTAAAGGGGGTTCCTGCCCCAAAATGGTTTAAGAATATGTAAGTGATTTACTTGTAATGTACTGTAAATACATATTATACACTAATGTACTGTAAATACATATTATACACTAATATACTGTAAATACATATTATACACTAATATACTGTAAATACATATTATACACTAATATACTGTAAATACATATTATACACTAATATACTGTAAATACATATTATACACTAATATACTGTAAATACATATTATACACTAATATACTGTAAATACATATTATACACTAATATACTGTAATATACATATTATACACTAATGTACTGTAATATACATATTATACACTAATATACTGCAATATACATATTATACACTAATGTACTGTAATATACATATTATACACTAATATACTGTAATATACATATTATACACTAATATACTGTAAATACATATTATACACTAATATACTGTAAATACATATTATACACTAATATACTGTAATATACATAGTATACACTAATATACTGTAAATACATATTATACACTAATATACTGTAAATACATATTATACACTAATATACTGTAAATACATATTATACACTAATATACTGTAATATACATAGTATACACTAATGTACTGTAAATACATATTATACACTAATATACTGTAAATACATATTATACACTAATGTACTGTAAATACATATTATACACTAATATACTGTAATATACATATTATACACTAATGTACTGTAAATACATATTATAAACTAATATACTGTAATATACATATTATACACTAATGTACTGTAAATACATATTATACACTAATATACTGTAATATACATATTATACACTAATGTACCGTGTCTGCGATGTGGTGGTAGTGACACTGTAATACTTAACGTAAACGTACTTCCTACAGCAGTGATTAATCGTAGTCTGGTGAGTGAAACGCAACAATTAGTCTGTAAAGTCAAACACATGTCTATCTGGCACACACACACACACACACACACACACACACACACACACACACACACACACACACACACACACACACACACACACACACACACACACACACACACACACACACACACACACACACACACACACACACACACACACACACACACACACACACACACAGGTTTACAGGCTAATGGAAGCCTGTCCCTGAAAAGTTACCAGCAAAACACAAAATGGATTTTCAATACGGTCCCATACGTCTCTGTACGCACACACACACCCGTACGTGCACGCACACACACACCTACACACACCCTTCCTCTTAAATTGGCCTTCAGACGCCGCGGCTCATGTACGTATTGGCGGTACGGCGGTGTCGCGTCAAGCCTCCATCAGGCTCCATGCACACACACACACACACACACACACACACACACACACACACACACACACACACACACACACACACACACACACACACACACACACACACACACACACACACACACACACACACACACACACACACACACACACACACACACACACACACACACGGAACAGGCCGTCCGTCACGCCTGCCTCTCTCCCGGCTCGCTCTCTCGCTCGCCCGTCTCAACCACCTTTCTGTTTTGAATATGTCAGCGGGATTTTCAGGTCATTTGCCAGAGAGGATGATGGGAAAGGGGGGGGGGGGGGGGGGCAGCGTCTGAAGGTGACTGGCGTCTTTGTGCCATCAATCACCTCCCGGCTTCCTTTAACCCCTTCAGGACGGGAACCCCTTTGGTGTTTTAAGCATCATGTTATACTTTAGCTGTTGAAAAATAGCAGATCTACAAGCTCGTAGCGCGCGCTATATGAACTTGTAGGTCTGCTATTTTTGAAAAATCGTGAAAATATTTATTTCAGAAAACTGGAGGATTTTTCTGAAATTTTTAGAAGAATTTTCTGAAATTTCGACGTCAGTTAATAATGGGTTAACACCTTCAGGGCGGCAACGAGCTTTGGGGTTTTTTAACCACATTATTGTAAACTTTTAGCTGTTGGAAAAAATAGCAGATCTATAGCAGATAGCTGGCGTAGCTAGCGTAGCTGGCGTAGCTGGCGTAGCTGGCGTAGCGCGGCACTCGGAGCTTGTAGATCTGCTATTTATTTGTATTATTTTTGAAAAATATTCTCTCACAGCAAACTTTTTTAACTCAAATCTTTGCTTTTGGGGGAGGAGGGGGGGTCCGTGGAACAACACATTTTCAGATGGGGGTCCATATCATTCTGGGGGTCCTTGACGTGAAACAGGTTGAGACCCTCTGACATAGAAACTGATATTACAGAAACATGAGGTTTTGTCAGAATGTGGTCTCGGGTCTCAAGGGGTTAAGTTGATACATAATAGAGGCTCTCAATCAAACTTCCTGGTCCTCCCCCCCCCCCCCCCCCCCCGGCCCCTCCCCTTCCTGTCTGACAGGAAGTCAAGGTGACACCATCTCCTCGTGTCTTTATTTACTCTTCAGAATATTTTAACCCTCGACTGTCCGGGGACCCCCAGGGGTCCTCGGCTGACCAACCAGGAAGGACCTCTGGGTGGTCTGGGGACCCCCAGGGGTCCTCGGCTGACCAACCAGGAAGGACCTCTGGGTGGTCTGGGGACCCCCAGGGGTCCCGGGTGGTCCGGGGACCCCCAGGGGTCCTCGGCTGACCAACCAGGAAGGACCTCTGGGTGGTCTGGGGACCCCCAGGGGTCCTCGGCTGACCAACCAGGAAGGACCTCTGGGTGGTCTGGGGACCCCCAGGGGTCCCGGGTGGTCCGGGGACCCCCAGGGGTCCTCGGCTGACCAACCAGGAAGGACCTCTGGGTGGTCCGGGGACCCCCAGGGGTCCCGGGTGGTCCGGGGACCCCCAGGGGTCCTCGGCTGACCAACCAGGAAGGACCTCTGGGTGGTCTGGGGACCACCAGGGGTCCCGGGTGGTCCGGGGACCCCCAGGGGTCCTCAGCTGACCGACCAGGAAGGACCTCTGGGTGGTCTGGGGACCCACAGGGGTCCCGGGTGGTCCGGGGACCCCCAGGGGTCCTCGGCTGACCAACCAGGAAGGACCTCTGGGTGGTCTGGGGACCACCAGGGGTCCCGGGTGGTCCGGGGACCCCCAGGGGTCCCGGGTGGTCCGGGGACCCCCAGGGGTCCTCGGCTGACCAACCAGGAAGGACCTCTGGGTGGTCTGGGGACCCCCAGGGGTCCCGGGTGGTCCGGGGACCCCCAGGGGTCCTCGGCTGACCAACCAGGAAGGACCTCTGGGTGGTCTGGGGACCCCCAGGGGTCCTCGGCTGACCAACCAGGAAGGACCTCTGGGTGGTCTGGGGACCCCCAGGGGTCCCGGGTGGTCCGGGGACCCCCAGGGGTCCTCGGCTGACCAACCAGGAAGGACCTCTGGGTGGTCCGGGGACCCCCAGGGGTCCCGGGTGGTCCGGGGACCCCCAGGGGTCCTCGGCTGACCAACCAGGAAGGACCTCTGGGTGGTCTGGGGACCACCAGGGGTCCCGGGTGGTCCGGGGACCCCCAGGGGTCCTCAGCTGACCGACCAGGAAGGACCTCTGGGTGGTCTGGGGACCCACAGGGGTCCCGGGTGGTCCGGGGACCCCCAGGGGTCCTCGGCTGACCAACCAGGAAGGACCTCTGGGTGGTCTGGGGACCACCAGGGGTCCCGGGTGGTCCGGGGACCCCCAGGGGTCCCGGGTGGTCCGGGGACCCCCAGGGGTCCTCGGCTGACCAACCAGGAAGGACCTCTGGGTGGTCTGGGGACCCCCAGGGGTCCCGGGTGGTCCGGGGACCCCCAGGGGTCCTCGGCTGACCAACCAGGAAGGACCTCTGGGTGGTCCGGGGACCCCCAGGGGTCCCGGGTGGTCCGGGGACCCCCAGGGGTCCTCGGCTGACCAACCAGGAAGGACCTCTGGGTGGTCCGGGGACCACCAGGGGTCCCGGGTGGTCCGGGGACCCCCAGGGGTCCTCAGCTGACCGACCAGGAAGGACCTCTGGGTGGTCTGGGGACCCCCAGGGGTCCCGGGTGGTCCGGGGACCCCCAGGGGTCCTCGGCTGACCAACCAGGAAGGACCTCTGGGTGGTCTGGGGACCACCAGGGGTCCCGGGTGGTCCGGGGACCCCCAGGGGTCCCGGGTGGTCCGGGGACCCCCAGGGGTCCTCGGCTGACCAACCAGGAAGGACCTCTGGGTGGTCTGGGGACCCCCAGGGGTCCCGGGTGGTCCGGGGAACCCCAGGGGTCCTCGGCTGACCGACCAGGAAGGACCTCTGGGTGGTCTGGGGACCACCAGGGGTCCTGGGTGGTCCGGGGACCCCCAGGGGTCCTCGGCTGACCGACCAGGAAGGACCTCACAACAGTTATTTTCCTCGACTTAAACTAAGACGAAAAATGTTCGTCGACTACCTTTTTTTTTCACTGAGGAAAACTAAATGAAAACTAAGCTATGACGACTAAAACTATGACTAAATATACTGACGATTTCGTCAACAAATAAAAACTAGACTAAAATGTTACGAAGGGACTAGTGGGCAAGAGATCCAATATGAGTCATTTTACACTTAGTTGCACGCTGCAAATAACAGATCTACAAACTGCAAATAGCAGATCTACAAACTGCAAATAGCAGATCTACAAACTGCAACGCACGCTGCAACGCACGCTGCAAATAGCAGATCTACAAACTGCAAATAGCAGATCTACAAACTTGTAGATCAGCTTTTTTCAGCAAGTGAATAAAAGTCATTACGACAGCATCAAGGCCCGCCAAAACACATTTTGTTCGACTGAATCAACTGTAAATTTAGTCGACTAAAATCTTATGATATTTAGCCGACTAAAACTAGACTAACACAAAACATCCTGGCACTGTGCCTGGAACAGTGCCTGTGGCACAATGCCTGTGGCACAATGCCTGGAACAGTGCCTGTGGCACAATGCCTGTGGCACAATGCCTGTGGCACAATGCCTGGAACAGTGCCTGTGGCACAATGCCTGGAACAGTGCCTGTGGCACAATGCCTGGAACAATGCCTGTGGCACAATGCCTGGAACAATGACCCCCTCTAGGTGCTGGTGACGCTACATGTATCTAACCACACCCCCTCTAGGTGCTGGTGACTCTACATGTATCTAACCACACCCCCTCTAGGTGCTGGTGACGCTACATGTATCTAACCACACCCCCCTCTAGGTGCTGGTGACGCTACATGTATCTAACCACACCCCCCTCTAGGTGCTGGTGACGCTACATGTATCTAACCACACCCCCCTCTAGGTGCTGGTGACGCTATCATGTATCTAACCACACCCCCTCTAGGTGCTGGTGACGCTACATGTATCTAACCACACCCCCTCTAGGTGTTGGTGACGCTATCATGTATCTAACCACACCCCCTCTAGGTGTTGGTGACGCTACATGTATCTAACCACACCCCCTCTAGGTGTTGGTGACGCTACATGTATCTAACCACACCCCCTCTAGGTGTTGGTGACGCTACATGTATCTAACCACACCCCCTCTAGGTGTTGGTGACGCTATCATGTATCTAACCACACCCCCTCTAGGTGCTGGTGACGCTACATGTATCTAACCACACCCCCTCTAGGTGTTGGTGACGCTACATGTATCTAACCACACCCCCTCTAGGTGTTGGTGACGCTACATGTATCTAACCACACCCCCTCTAGGTGTTGGTGACGCTATCATGTATCTAACCACACCCCCTCTAGGTGTTGGTGACGCTATCATGTATCTAACCACACCCCCTCTAGGTGCTGGTGACGCTACATGTATCTAACCACACCCCCTCTAGGTGTTGGTGACGCTACATGTATCTAACCACACCCCCTCTAGGTGCTGGTGACTCTACATGTATCTAACCACACCCCCTCTAGGTGTTGGTGACGCTATCATGTATCTAACCACACCCCCTCTAGGTGTTGGTGACGCTATCATGTATCTAACCACACCCCCTCTAGGTGCTGGTGACGCTACATGTATCTAACCACACCCCCTCTAGGTGTTGGTGACGCTACATGTATCTAACCACACCCCCTCTAGGTGTTGGTGACGCTACATGTATCTAACCACACCCCCTCTAGGTGTTGGTGACGCTACATGTATCTAACCACACCCCCTCTAGGTGCTGGTGACGCTATCATGTATCTAACCACACCCCCTCTAGGTGCTGGTGACGCTACATGTATCTAACCACACCCCCTCTAGGTGTTGGTGACGCTACATGTATCTAACCACACCCCCTCTAGGTGCTGGTGACGCTATCATGTATCTAACCACACCCCCTCTAGGTGCTGGTGACGCTATCATGTATCTAACCACACCCCCTCTAGGTGCTGGTGACGCTACATGTATCTAACCACACCCCCTCTAGGTGCTGGTGACGCTACATGTATCTAACCACACCCCCTCTAGGTGCTGGTGACGCTACATGTATCTAACCACACCCCCTCTAGGTGTTGGCGACGCTACATGTATCTAACCACACCCCCTCTAGGTGTTGGTGACTCTACATGTATCTAACCACACCCCCTCTAGGTGCTGGTGACGCTACATGTATCTAACCACACCCCCTATAGGTGTTGGTGACGCTACATGTATCTAACCACACCCCCTCTAGGTGTTGGTGACGCTACATGTATCTAACCACACCCCCTCTAGGTGTTGGCGACGCTACATGTATCTAACCACACCCCCTCTAGGTGTTGGTGACTCTACATGTATCTAACCACACCCCCTCTAGGTGCTGGTGACGCTACATGTATCTAACCACACCCCCTATAGGTGTTGGTGACGCTACATGTATCTAACCACACCCCCTCTAGGTGCTGGTGACGCTACATGTATCTAACCACACCCCCCTCTAGGTGATGGTGACGCTACATGTATCTAACCACACCCCCCTCTAGGTGTTGGTGACGCTACATGTATCTAACCACACCCCCTATAGGTGTTGGTGACGCTACATGTATCTAACCACACCCCCTCTAGGTGCTGGTGACGCTACATGTATCTAACCACACCCCCTCTAGGTGTTGGTGACGCTACATGTATCTAACCACACCCCCCTCTAGGTGTTGGTGACGCTACATGTATCTAACCACACCCCCTATAGGTGTTGGTGACGCTACATGTATCTAACCACACCCCCTCTAGGTGCTGGTGACGCTACATGTATCTAACCACACCCCCTCTAGGTGTTGGTGACGCTACATGTATCTAACCACACCCCCTCTAGGTGCTGGTGACGCTACATGTATCTAACCACACCCCCTCTAGGTGCTGGTGACGCTACATGTATCTAACGACACCCCCTCTAGGTGTTGGTGACGCTACATGTATCTAACCACACCCCCTCTAGGTGTTGGTGACGCTACATGTATCTAACCACACCCCCTCTAGGTGTTGGTGACGCTATCATGTATCTAACCACACCCCCTCTAGGTGTTGGTGACGCTACATGTATCTAACCACACCCCCTCTAGGTGTTGGTGACGCTATCATGTATCTAACCACACCCCCTCTAGGTGTTGGTGACGCTACATGTATCTAACCACACCCCCTCTAGGTGTTGGTGACGCTACATGTATCTAACCACACCCCCTCTAGGTGTTGGTGACGCTACATGTATCTAACCACACCCCCTCTAGGTGTTGGTGACGCTATCATGTATCTAACCACACCCCCTCTAGGTGTTGGTGACGCTACATGTATCTAACCACACCCCCTCTAGGTGCTGGTGACGCTACATGTATCTAACCACACCCCCTCTAGGTGTTGGTGACGCTATCATGTATCTAACCACACCCCCTCTAGGTGTTGGTGACGCTATCATGTATCTAACCACACCCCCTCTAGGTGTTGGTGACGCTACATGTATCTAACCACACCCCCTCTAGGTGTTGGTGACGCTATCATGTATCTAACCACACCCCCTCTAGGTGTTGGTGACGCTACATGTATCTAACCACACCCCCTCTAGGTGCTGGTGACGCTACATGTATCTAACCACACCCCCTCTAGGTGTTGGTGACGCTACATGTATCTAACCACACCCCCTCTAGGTGCTGGTGACGCTATCATGTATCTAACCACACCCCCTCTAGGTGCTGGTGACGCTATCATGTATCTAACCACACCCCCTCTAGGTGCTGGTGACGCTACATGTATCTAACCACACCCCCTCTAGGTGCTGGTGACGCTACATGTATCTAACCACACCCCCTCTAGGTGTTGGTGACGCTACATGTATCTAACCACACCCCCTCTAGGTGTTGGTGACTCTACATGTATCTAACCACACCCCCCTCTAGGTGCTGGTGACGCTACATGTATCTAACCACACCCCCTCTAGGTGCTGGTGACGCTACATGTATCTAACCACACCCCCCTCTAGGTGATGGTGACGCTACATGTATCTAACCACACCCCCTCTAGGTGTTGGTGACGCTACATGTATCTAACCACACCCCCTCTAGGTGTTGGTGACGCTACATGTATCTAACCACACCCCCTCTAGGTGCTGGAGACGCTATCATGTATCTAACCACACCCCCTCTAGGTGCTGGTGACGCTATCATGTATCTAACCACACCCCCTCTAGGTGCTGGTGACGCTACATGTATCTAACCACACCCCCTCTAGGTGCTGGTGACGCTACATGTATCTAACCACACCCCCTCTAGGTGTTGGTGACGCTACATGTATCTAACCACACCCCCTCTAGGTGTTGGTGACTCTACATGTATCTAACCACACCCCCCTCTAGGTGCTGGTGACGCTACATGTATCTAACCACACCCCCTCTAGGTGTTGGTGACGCTATCATGTATCTAACCACACCCCCTCTAGGTGTTGGTGACGCTACATGTATCTAACCACACCCCCTCTAGGTGCTGGTGACGCTACATGTATCTAACCACACCCCCCTCTAGGTGATGGTGACGCTACATGTATCTAACCACACCCCCTCTAGGTGTTGTGACGCTACATGTATCTAACCACACCCCCTCTAGGTGTTGGTGACGCTACATGTATCTAACCACACCCCCTCTAGGTGCTGGTGACGCTACAAGTATCTTGCGCCACGCCCCCAATCCCTAAACTTAGTATAGCCATAATTTACTATTTTGAAAAACATTTTGAAAGAGTTCAACTACACGATATGCTGTACATGGACCCATTGTGAGCTTGTAGATCAGCTACTTGAAATATGTACAAAAAAAAACGTTCTAAAAAATATATATTACGTTTTAGGGATAAGATAAATCTACAGTTGACTTTGTAGACTAAAATGTCCTTTGGCGTTCAGTGAGTTAAAACATGTGTGTGCGTTCTAACCGCACGGCGTGTGTCAAATTGTGATGATAAGCGCTTTGAAGACAAGCCTCTCCCGCGCTCGCTCCCCGAGTGAGAGACCTACGCTGGACCTTGAGTAGAGAGAGAGGAGGCGAAATGAGTCTGTCTCTCACACACACACACACACACACACACACACACACACACACACACACACACACACACACACACACACACACACACACACACACACACACACACACACACACACACACACACACACACACACACACACACACACA
>NW_027637264.1:0-7500 GCF_951216825.1 Electrona antarctica
TCCCTGGATGGGGAGAGGAGGAGAGGGGAGAGGAGAGGAGGGGAGGGGAGGGGAGAGGAGAGGAGGGGAGGGGAGGGGAGAGGAGAGGTTGGGGAGGGGAGGGGTACAGACTCAATAGAAACAGGTGTTGACTATGTACAGACTCAATAGAAACAGGTGTTGACTATGTACAGACTCAGTAGAAACATGTTGACTATGTACAGACTCAGTAGAAACATGTTGACTATGTACAGACTCAGTAGAAACATGTTGACTATGTACAGACTCAGTAGAAACATGTTGACTATGTACAGACTCAATAGAAACAGGTGTTGACTATGTACAGACTCAGTAGAAACAGGTGTTGACTATGTACAGACTCAGTAGAAACAGGTGTTGACTATGTACAGACTCAATAGAAACAGGTGTTGACTATGTACAGACTCAGTAGAAACATGTTGACTATGTACAGACTCAATAGAAACAGGTGTTGACTATGTACAGACTCAGCGACCACCGCCTGATAAATATAAATAATTTGAATCCACCATTAATAACTCATCACTTCAATATGTTCTGGGAGAACAGTCCAAATGCATATTTTTGGCAGCAAAATACGTGTGGAGTTGTCATCAACTGAGGGACAGACAGTGGACAGAAGAGACAGACAGGTATATGTGTCTGAGAGACAGACAGGGGACAGTAGAGACAGACAGGTATATCTGTCAGAGGGACAGACAGAGGACAGTAGAGACAGACAGGTATATGTGTCTGAGAGACAGACAGGGGACAGTAGAGACAGACAGGTATATCTGTCAGAGGGACAGACAGAGGACAGTAGAGACAGACAGGTATATCTGTCTGAGAGACAGACAGAGGACAGTAGAGACAGACAGGTATATCTGTCTGAGGGACAGACAGGGGACAGTAGAGACAGACAGACAGAGGACAGTAGAGACAGACAGGTGTATCTGTCAGAGGGACAGACAGGGGACAGTAGAGACAGACAGGTATATGTGTCTGAGGGACAGACAGGGGACAGTAGAGACAGACAGGTGTATCTGTCAGAGGGACAGACAGGGGACAGTAGAGATAGACAGGTATATCTGTCTGAGAGACAGACAGGGGACAGTAGAGATATACAGGTATATCTGTCTGAGAGACAGACAGAGGACAGTAGAGACAGACAGGTATATCTGTCTGAACAGGGCCATTAAGTTGCTGTTATGTTTCTGTTTGTTCATTTATTTCCATTGTTACTGTATTGCTTGTTGTTCATTATTGTTGGGATGTTTGTTGTCGTCTCTGTGTGCGCAATGTTGACATTTGTTTTGTTGTATGTATGCTTTGGCCATGTAGAACATATTTATCATGTATGTAGAACATATTTATCATGTAGAGCATATTTATCATGTATGTAGAACATATTTATCATGTATGTAGAACATATTTATCATGTAGAACATATTTATCATGTAGAGCATATTTATCATGTAGAGCATATTTATCATGTAGAGCATATTTATCATGTAGAACATATTAATCATGTAGAACATAATTTATCATGTACAACATATTTATCATGTAGAACATATTTATCATGTAGAACATATTTATCATGTATGTAGAACATATTTATCATGTAGAGCATATTTATCATGTATGTAGAACATATTTATCATGTATGTAGAACATATTTATCATGTAGAACATATTTATCATGTAGAGCATATTTATCATGTAGAGCATATTTATCATGTAGAACATATTAATCATGTAGAACATAATTTATCATGTACAACATATTTATCATGTAGAACATATTTATCATGTACAACATATTTATCATGTAGAACATATTTATCATGTAGTACATATTTATCATGTAGTACATATGTATCATGTAGAACATATGTATCATGTAGAACATATGTATCATGTAGAACATATTTATCATGTAGAACATATTTATCATGTACAACATATTTATCATGTACAACATATTTATCATGTAGAACATATTTATCATGTACAACATATTTATCATGTAGTACATATTTATCATGTAGAACATATGTATCATGTAGAACATATTTATCATGTAGAACATATTTATCATGTAGAACATATTTATCATGTACAACATATTTATCATGTAGAACATATTTATCATGTACAACATATTTATCATGTAGAACATATTTATCATGTACAACATATTTATCATGTACAACATATTTATCATGTAGAACATATTTATCATGTAGAACATATTTATCATGTAGAACATATTTATCATGTAGTACATATTTATCATGTAGAACATATTTATCATGTAGAACATATTTATCATGTAGAACATATTTATCATGTACAACATATTTATCATGTAGAACATATTTATCATGTAGAACATATTTATCATGTAGAACATATTTATCATGTAGAACATATTTATCATGTACAACATATTTATCATGTAGAACATATTTATCATGTACAACATATTTATCATGTACAACATATTTATCATGTAGACCATATTTATCATGCCAATAAAGCCTTTTGAAATTGACATTTTTAGTTGAAAGAGAGAGGGAGAGAGACATAGAGAGAGAGACACCACTGATGGACCGTGACACTGTGTGTGTGTGTGTGTGTGTGTGTGTGTGTGTGTGTGTGTGTGCGTGCGTGCGTGCGTGCGTGCGTGCGTGCGTGCGTGCGTGCGTGCGTGCGTGCGTTCATCAAGGCTCAGACTTTTATTAAAGCAACCTGTCTTGTCCCCCCCCGCTCTCTCTCTCTACCTCTCTCTCTCCCTTTCTCCCCCGCTCTCTCTCTCTCCCTCTCTCCCTCTCTCTCTCTCTCTCTCTCTCTCTCTACCTCTCTCTCTCTCTCTCTCTCTCTCTCTCCATCTCTCCCTCTCTCTCTGCTCTCATAATTCAATAAAAGGGAAACAAGGAAGTTGCCGGGGAATTATAATTTTATTTGAGAGCATTTATCCAAACTAATCAGACAAGCTACGACATTAGCTGAGAGAAGCTACCAGTCCCAGTTCATCACCACACTGCTTAATGCTCTATATTAGCAGAGAGAAGCTACGACATTAGCATAGAGAAGCTACGACATTAGCAGAGAGAAGCTACGACATTAGCATGGAGAAGCTACGACATTAGCAGAGAGAAGCTACGACATTAGCAGAGAGAAGCTACGACATTAGCAGAGAGAAGCTACGACATTAGCAGAGAGAAGCTACGACATTAGCATGGAGAAGCTACGACATTAGCAGAGAGAAGCTACGACATTAGCAGAGAGAAGCTACGACATTAGCAGAGAGAAGCTACGACATTAGCATGGAGAAGCTACGACATTAGCAGAGAGAAGCTACGACATTAGCATAGAGAAGCTACGACATTAGCAGAGAGAAGCTACGACATTAGCATGGAGAAGCTACGACATTAGCATAGAGAAGCTACCAGTCCCAGCTCATCACCACCTCTCTCTCTCTCTCTCTCTCTCTCTCTCTCTCTCTCTCTCTCCCCTCTCTCTCTCTCTCTCTCTCTCTCAGCTGGAGGTCCATGTACAGAGCTCCAGTGGAGAAACGCACAGCGGATCTACAGTGGAGAATAGTGCACTCAATGCAAGGAGCAGGGTCAGTAGACCCAGAACTCACTAGGAGGAACACAATGCAAGGAGCAGGGTCAGTAGACCCAGAACTCACTAGGAGGAACACAATGCAAGGAGCAGGGTCAGTAGACCCAGAACTCACTAGGAGGAACACAATGCAAGGAGCAGGGTCAGTAGACCCAGAACTCATGGCAAAAGGACTGATAACAGTTCGTCTCAGAATATAAACTGATTTCCTGTCTAGAACAGTTTGTTGAGATGTGGGGACACGAGAACCTTTTGTGTAGCATTGAGCAAGAATCACTGGTTTTATCTCTTTAAGACAAGGAGAAAAAAAATGTTTTTTAATATTATTGTGAGTACCCAAAGCATGCATTTTCTACAAATGTCCTGAAGAATATGTGAGTGTACACAAAATATCAAATAAAGGCTTCGTTAAAGGTCTCTCTCTCTCTCTATGTCTCTCTCTCTCTATGTCTCTCTCTCTCTATGTCTCTCTCTCTCTCCCTCCCCCTCTCCCTCTCTCTCTCTCTCTCTCTCTCTCTCTCTATCTCCCTCTCTCTCTCTCTCTCTCTCTCTCTCTCTCTCTCTCTCTCTCTATGTCTCTCTCTCTCTCTCTCTCTCTCTCTATGTCTCTCTCTCTCTCTCTCTCTCTCTCTCTCTCTCTCTATGTCTCTCTCTCTCTCCCTCTCTATGTCTCTGTCTCTATCTCTCTCTCTGTCTCTCTCTCTCCCTCTCTCCCTCTCTCTCTATGTCTCTCTCTCTATCTTTCTCTCTATGTCTCTCTCTCTCTATCTCTCTCTCTCTCTCTCTCCTAACCCTCCAGTGAACTCCATCCATAGGATTTGAATATTTCACCGCATAATTGGAAGCTTTAACCTAATCTAGTGTGTGTGTGTGTGTGTGTGTGTGTGCGTGCGTGCGTGTGTGTGTGTGTGAGAGAGAGAGAGAGAGAGAGAGAGAGAGAGAGAAAGGCTTCCCTCTCTCTCTCTCTCTCTCTCTCTCCCCAGAGGACTCTCACTCAAAAGACGAGAACCAAATCCGTGGTAATAATAGTGTCTCACATACTCTGCGTGCGTGCGTGAGTGTGTGGGTGCGTGCGTGCGTGGGTGGGTGCAATATCTCACATACAGTCCACAGCAGACACGTAATTAGTGTTGATCCAAATTAACTCCAACCAATAGAATGGCTTCACTGTCTCTCCAACCAATAGAATGGCTTCACTGTCTCTGAGCTGATCTGTCGACCAATAGAAAACTCTGTATTACAGCTGATCTGTCGACCAATAGAAAACTCTGTATTACAGCTGATCTGTCGACCAATAATAATAATAATAATAATACAACTTTATTTGTATAGCACCTTTCATGGCATGAAATGCAGCTCAAAGTGCTTTACACAAAAAAGAAAAGAAAGGCAGGGCATAAACAATACAGTGAGGACATGAATAACATTTTTTTTTAAAGACAAATAAATCAATTAAAAGCAAGGGTGTAAAAGTGGGTCTTGAGCTGAGCTTTAAAAATGTCTACAGAGGCTGCCTGTCGAAGGTACAGTGGGAGTTTGTTCCACGCCGTCGGCCCGTAGAAGCAAAAAGCTGCTTCCCCGTATTTTTTTGTTGCCATTTTTTTAGGCAAAGCGAGCAGGCCAGCAGTGGAAGACCTTAGGGGGCGGTTTGGGACATATTTCGGCAGGCAGTCATGTAGGTAGGAAGGTGCGAGACCATTGAGAGCTTTATAAACAAGTAAAATAATTTTAAAATCAATCCTAAAAACAACCGGAAGCCAGTGCAATGAGGCCAAGACTGGAGTAATATGTTCTCTCATCTTAGTTCTAGTTAAGACTCTGGCTGCTGCATTTTGGACAAGTTGTAATCTGTCAGTTGATTTCTTAGGCAATCCAGAAAAAAGTGCATTGCAGTAATCAAGCCTAGAAAAAACAAAGGCGTGGATTAGCGTTTTTGCATCGTCCAGTGACAAATAGGCTCTGATTCGTGCAATATTTCTAAGATGAAAAAAGGCAATCTTGGTAACATGATTAATGTGTGAATTAAAATTCAGTTCAGAATCAATAGTGATCCCCAAGTTCTTTACTGTACTGTTACTTTCTACAGTCAGGTTGCAAAGTCTGCTTTTTATCGGTTCTTTCTGCTCACTAGAACCGATTATGAGAACTTCTGTCTTATCCTCATTTAGCTTGAGAAAGTTCTCACTCATCCAGCATTTAATGCTAGACAGACAGGTCAACAGCGGGTCTAAGGCACAGAGATCATCTGGAGCTACAGAAAGATATAGTTGGGTATCATCAGCATAGAAATGAAAATTGACTCCGTGATTGGTAATGAGTTCTCCCAATGGCAGTATGTACAGGGAGAATAACAGAGGACCAAGAATCGAGCCCTGTGGAATACCAGAACCGATGTTGTGTTTGTCTGAGTCAAACTCAGCTAGATTGACAAAATAGCTTCTGTTTGTTAGGTAGGAGGAAAACCAGGACAGGGCCGTGCCAGACAGGCCTACCCAGTGCTCCAGACGCTGTATTAAAATTGAATGGTCAATCGTGTCAAATGCAGCCGTTAGATCTAGAAGTAAAAGAACGGAAACATGTTTCTTGTCAGCAGACACCCTAAGATCATTCATTACTTTTACAAGTGCTGTTTCTGTGCTGTGGCCTTTCCTAAAGCCAGATTGTAATTTGTTATGCACATTGTTGTTCTGTAGAAACACATCCAATTGATGAAAGATGCATTTTTCTAAAACCTTGCCCAGAAAGGGCAGATTAGAAATGGGTCGGTAGTTACCCAGCACAGAGGGATCAAGATTGTGTTTCTTGAGTAAGGGCCTAACTACAGCCGTCTTCAGTGAGTCTGGAAAGACGCCTGATTGTAGAGAGCTGTTTACAATTTTTAGGATATCTCCAATCACACTGTCTAAAACCTCTTTGAGAAAGGTGGTGGGAATTGTGTCCAATGAACAGGAGGATGATGTCATCTGAGATATGGTTTTTCGGAGTTCGTCTTCATCAATTGTACAGAAATAGGCTCCCCCTGGAGAGATCAACCCTGGCACCATTAGCTGCTGTTTGAGGGCTTGAGCTAGCAGCAGCACCATTCATAATATCAGCTCTAATGTTACAAATTGTGTTATCAAAAAAGCATGCAAACTCATTACACTTAGCTTTAGAAGCCGGGAACGACTGCTTGTAGGACTGGGGGGGGGTTAAAAGTCGTTCAATGGTAGAGAATAAGACTCTGGCATTTTTCTTGTTCTCATTAATAATGCCAGAGAAATAAGCCTGCCTTGCCAGACGCAGGGCTTTGTTATAGGCGACTGTTGACTTTTTAAGAATCTCTAGGTGGATGGTGAGTTTGTTTTTTCTCCAAGCTCGCTCAGCTCTACGACAATCTTGCTTCAGTGAACGTGTATGCTCATTTATCCAGGGTGTTACTCTGGTGTTCTGTTTTTTTTATTTTTCATAGGAGCCACTATGTCAAGAGCTGACTCTAGTTTAAGATTAAACATTTGGACCATATCATTCACTGGGGGAGTATCGGATAGGGGGGGGGGGGGGGGGCAGATGACGAGATAACTCGTTGGCTGCAGATGAGCTAAAAAAAACGCTTTTTTATAGTATATTCAGTGATGTTTTTCTCTAGATCAGAGACAGTCATATTAAAACACAGCAAATAGTGGTCTGATAGCTCAGGCATTTCAATAGTCCTTTCAACAGTGATGTTCAGACCTCTAGAAATCACCAGGTCCAGAGTGTGCCCCTGTTTATGTGTAGGCCCAACAACATGTTGGATGAACTCAAAGGAGTGCAATAACTCTAAGAAACCCAGAGCCACCGCATTTGAAGCATCGTCCAGGTGTAGATTAAGATCACCTGAGATAAGAG
>NW_027637264.1:12500-14443 GCF_951216825.1 Electrona antarctica
AACTAATATTTATTTATTTATTCTGAGGGCTTTGAAAACGCTGACCTACTTCTTACTGTTGTATTGTATGTATTTATGCTGGCGCACGCACGC
Organism: Electrona antarctica; assembly: GCF_951216825.1. Lineage (NCBI taxonomy): Eukaryota > Metazoa > Chordata > Actinopteri > Myctophiformes > Myctophidae > Electrona > Electrona antarctica. The sequence continues at coordinate 12,594 of NW_027637264.1, forward strand.
ACGCACGCACGCACTCACGCACGCACGCACGCACGCACGCACGCACGCACAGTATGCTGGTATGAAGAGAGAGAGGCTTACAGGAGCGTGACGGGGTTCTGAATAGAGTGTCAACGCACGCACGCACGCACGCACACACACACACACACACACACACACACACACACACACACACATACAGTATGCGTGTGACGCGAGCGCACACACACATGAATGCACGCATGTCTATGAATTGATTGCAGGTCCGGAATGGAAACAAGACCTCTCCTTCCAATGGGAAGCTGATGTCTTTCTCTATGTGTGTGTGTGTGTGTGTGTGTGTGTGTGTGTGTGTGTGTGTGTGTGTGTGTGTGTGTGTGTGTGTGTGTGTGTGTGTGTGTGTGTGTGTGTGTCCGTGCGGCACAACGGATGGTTCCGCTGCTCGGGTCCCAGCGAGGCGGGCATGGCAGGGACATTTTCGGGAGGGGGAAAGGGAGGGGGGAGGGGGGGTAGTGCCATCTGTGTAGCGCTGGCACTGCGTTCTGCCTCTCTCTCTCTCTCTCTCTCTGTCTCTGTCAGTCTCTCTCTCTCTCTCTCTGTCTCTGTCAGTCTCTCTCTGTCTCTGTCAGTCTCTCTCTGTCAGTCTCTCTCTCTCTCTCTCTCTGTCTCTCTCTCTCTCTCTCTGTCTCTGTCAGTCTCTCTCTCTCTCTCTCTGTCTCTGTCAGTCTCTCTCTGTCTCTGTCAGTCTCTCTCTGTCAGTCTCTCTCTCTCTCTCTCTCTGTCTCTGTCAGTCTCTCTCTGTCTCTGTCAGTCTCTCTCTGTCAGTCTCTCTCTGTCAGTCTCTCTCTCTCTCTGTCAGTCTCTCTCTCTCTCTGTCAGTCTCTCTCTCTGTCAGTCTCTCTCTGTCAGTCTCTCTCTGTCAGTCTCTCTCTGTCAGTCTCTCTCTGTCAGTCTCTCTCTCTCTCTGTCAGTCTCTCTCTCTCTCTGTCAGTCTCTCTCTCTGTCAGTCTCTCTCTGTCAGTCTCTCTCTGTCAGTCCTCTCTCTGTCTCTGTCAGTCTCTCTCTCTGTCAGTCTCTCTCTCTGTCAGTCTCTCTCTCTGTCTGTCTGTCTGTCTGTCTGTCTGTCTGTCTGTCTGTCTGTCTGTGTCTGTCTGTGTCTCTCTCTCTCTCTCTCTCTCTCTCTCTCTCTCTCTCTCTCTCTCTCTCTCTCTCTCTCTCTCTCTCTCTCTCTCTCTCTCTCTCTCTCTCTCTCTCTCTCTCTCTCTCTCTCTCTCTCTCTCTGTCTCTGTCTCTCTGTCTCTCTCTCTCTCTCTCTCTCTCTCTGTCCCTCATTTTGTGGCAGGCTGATACATATTTTGCTGCCAACCAGCTTTTTCACCTAATAGGTAGGGGATTGCCTGGATAGAGTCAAACTGTATCCTTGTTTTTGTTATTTCTGTGAATTTAGGGTAGTATTCTTCTCTAATATGTTCATATTTTTCACATGCAGTCAAGAAGTGGAGCTCTGTCTCCACCACTCCTTGACTACAGTGAGAACACAGCCTGTCCTCTCTGGGCAGCCAGGTTTGTCTATATCGGCCTTTCTCGATGGCTTTTTCTGACTTTGTTATTAGTCACCGTGCTCAAATATTCTGCCACAGTGTATTGTCTATTTAGGGCCAGATAGCAATTAAGTTTACTTTGGGTTTTTGTTGTTTCAAGCCAATAGTTTTCGTATTTTTGTTTCTGTTGATTAATAATTTGGTTGGGTCGGATTTGTTGTGGAATGATGTCGCTGTCCTGAGGCTGGTTATTGTTGGCTGATGGTTTGTTAAGCGTCAGGACCAGCTGACTGAGGGGACTATTCGCTATGTTCATCTCTTGGCTTTTGA
>NW_027637263.1:0-11959 GCF_951216825.1 Electrona antarctica
GAAGAAGAAGGAGAAGGAGAAGGAGAAGGAGAAGGAGAAGGAGAAGGAGAAGGAGAAGGAGAAGGAGAAGGAGAAGAAGAAGAAGAAGAAGAAGAAGAAGAAGAAGAAGAGAAGAAGAAGAAGAAGAAGAAGAAGAAGAAGAAGAAGAAGAAGAAGAAGAAGAAGAAGAAGAAGAAGAAGAAGAAGAAGAAGAAGAAGAAGAAGAAGAAGAAGAAGAAGAAGAAGAAGAAGAAGAGAAGAAGAAGAAGAAGAAGAAGAAGAAGAAGAAGAAGAAGAAGAAGGAAAAAAAGAGGAGGAGAAAAAAGGGCGGATGGTGACCTGTGATTTTAGCATTTAACCCATTTTGGGCGGGGACCCCTTTTGGTGTTAGCATTATGTTATGCTTTAGCTATTGAAAAATAGCAGATCTACAAGCTCATAGCGCGCCACCGAGTGGCGCGCTACGAACTTGTAGGTCTGCTATTTTGAAAAATCGAAGACGACTACTGACATAGAAACATAGCTTTTTCAGAAAACTGTCAGGATGTAGAAGACATTTTTTTAGAATCTGATCTCAGGTCAAAATGGGCTAACATGCATATTTCATGAGGGTGGGTTTATATCAGCTGAGTTGTTCCATCTCTGAGGCACGGGATATCCAGGCTGAGGCACGCATCTCGAAAAGAGGTGGGTGACAAAAATACAAATAAAAAGGGGGGGGGGGTGGGGGGGGGGGTTCTGCTTTCTCATGCCATGCCCATCAATCAGCAGAAGACACCCGACAGTGAGCCCCCCCCTCTCTCCCAGTAATGCATCATACGCACACTTTATGGAGATGGGATGGAAGGGGGTTCACAAGGGGAGGAATAGGAGGGACTTGAGCTGTCGGCATGACGCTGAAGTACAAGCTTTTTATTGATGACCTGTATCCGACTTGAGACGATTGCTGAGTAAGGACTAACACCCCCCCCCCCCCCCCCACCCCCCCCCAAAAAAACACACACTCACACACACACACACACACACACAATAAAGGAGAATTCCGGATGAACCATTTTCTTTACCTTATGTCATTCTGTCCAATAACGAGTGTGAAAAGTGACATAACTCCATCCAGAAGCACAGCGCAGCTCGACCGGTTTAGCCTAAGGACCGGTCCTTAGGCTAAATCGCTGATTCCGTTTGCTCGAAAACAATGTTTTTCTACACATCTGTCTTTAATAATGACCAAATAAAAAGCCGTGAAAGGGCGAATGAGCCTCTAAGACCCAGCACGCATGCTCTCAGCTATATGGAGTTTTATAATAACATCCGATTGAGGTATAAGGAAAAGGTTCATACGGAATTCTCCTTTAACACACCCAGGCCATATGTGGGAGGTTGAGGTGCAATACGGACACGGTGTTCGGACAGTCTTTGCTCCCTACTGGCTGCTGGGGGGGGGGGGGGTGCGGACACGAATCACGACACCTAGACAGTGTGTTATGAATTTGCTTTACAAATCATTACAGATGGAGCACTTGGACGTGATCCATTCGTACTGGCTGCTGCGGTGACCCCACTGAACTATGCCAAGAAAGCACTTTCCACAAAGCCTCCGGTGGAGTGGGGGGGGGCTCGGGAGACATGGGGTTATGCAAATGGAGTGCAACAACGCCACCGTCATTGGCACTTGACCACGGAACGCTCCTAAAACTATTAGAGAATACACAATTGAGAATATATACAGTGTGTGTGTGTGTGTGTGTGAGTGTGTGTGTGTGTGTGTGTGCGTGTGTGATTGAGAATATATACAGTGTGTGTGTGTGTGTGTGTGTGTGTGTGTGTGTGTGTGTGTGTGTGTGTGTGTGTGTGTGTGTGTGTGTGTGATTTATATGTGAAATGGTAAATGGTGCATTTATACAGCGCTTTTATCCAAAGTGCTAAGTAAGGACATACCCAGACAACCCAGTACCACACCTGCATACGATATACGTTATATTAGGGGTGCAACGATATAGTAGTAACTGCATCGAAAAATCGATTTTTATTTCAAGAATCGAAGTATATCGAAATGAAATTTTGAATAGATTCACTGATTGTCAATTCAAAATTGAAAAAATAAATCTTAGCAATTATCCAATCCAATAACTTTTTTTTTAAAATTATAGCCGAATTGATTGAATCACTTTGTTTGATTAACTGTTGCATGCCTCTAAAGAAATCTCATATCTCCAAAAGTGTTACTTTCGAGCTTGTAGATCTGCTACTTGTGATGGTTTTGTGCGACACTGTGGTATGATCAAGTAGGGCGTTAATTAACTAAGCATTATGTTATACTTTAGCTATTGAAAAATAGCAGATCTACAAGCTCATAGCGTGCCACCGAGTGGCGCGCTACGAGCTTGTAGGTCTGCTATTTTTGAAAAATCGTAAAAATGCGGCACAAATCTTTGTATATGTATTCTTTCAGAAGACTTTTCGACATCAGGCCCTAAATGGATTTTAATACGAAAACACACAAAAACGTTAGAATATGGAGATAAGAGGTTTCTGCCCGACAACAGCCAGTGTTGAGCACGTGGCGCGCACGCACACACACACACACACACACACACACACACACACACACACACACACACACACACACACACACACACACACACACACACACACACACACACACACACACACACACACACACACACACACACACACACACACACACACACACACACACACAGGCGTTCAAACGAGGACATATAGTAAGTGCATGACGTAAGGCGGCTGTAGCTGAGTGGGTATAGAAAGGCCATCTGGGAGTCCCACCGTAGACCGGTTTAAACCCCCCGGCTCACCCAGACTATGTGTCACTGTGTCACTCACAGGCTAGCTCCCCCGCCTGCCCTCATCATAGCCATCTGAGCAGCCATCAGCTGGGTGAATCCCCCCCCCCCAATAGAATACCCCTTTTCCCTGTACTTACAAAGATTCTGCGCAGTCTTGGAGTCCAGGATCCGGAGTTCTTTCGCCTTTTTCTTGAATTGTGTCATTCTGTTGTCCGTTACGTCGACATCCTTTTTCACTGCGGGGAAAAGAGAAACGAGAGACAGAAATAACTTTTAGGATGGCTGCCACATGCACCGTGGTGACAGACGGAGGTCATAACGCTGTCCGTCAGACTTCAACCGCTGCCCGTTTTCATTACTTTGAGACAGTGTAGTTAAACAACTTTGACATCCAGATCCAGGTCAAAAGAAGGGCAAGAAGGAAGTGCGACAGGAGACATGGACAGGAGTCAAATCAATGCACTGCTTCTGTCCCGGGCCATATTTTTTTTGTTTTCATGAATGTTAATCCATCATACATTTGTGAGCAGTGCACACTGTCTCCAATGAACAGCTGCGTGCGTGCGTGCGTGCGTGCGTGCGTGCGTGCGTGCGTGCGTGCTTGCGTGCGTGCGTGCGTGCGTGCGTGCGTGCGTGCGTGCGTGCGTGCGTGCGTGCGTGCGTGCGAGGACCTTTGATCCCTGTCTGAGTGGGACCTATTAGTGACTAAATTTGGCTGAGGGACTGCCATTGGATTTTTTTGAATTTTCGTTTTTTCATATCATATGAAAGCAGGGAATCATAGCTTCAAATTGACATATTGGTTGTTCAGTTTGACCCACCAGTTTTGGAGATATGGCTTATAGAGTAATGTCTTGCAGAAAACAGCGAGTTGAGAAAACAGGCTTGAAAGGTTCACTTCTGTGGTCTCTAACAGTACACCTAGCTACATGTTTAAGCATTTATTTCATATTTACATGTCGATATCAGCTCTGACACTTATTTCATACATGCTCTAGTATGTGAAGAGTCTGCCTGTGCTATTAACTCATTTTTGAAAAAAATAAAAAAATAAAAAATTTCTCCTCTGGTGAAAAGCTGGAATGTGCACGATGGCAGTCTCTCAGGCAAATCTGGTCACTATTGACCCCTGCAGCTGCTTAAGTCAACACCTGTGCTTGGCTCCAAGGCACTCCAAGGCACCACACACACTATAATACTCAGTATTATAACACACAATAACTATGTAACTATAACACACAGTAACTAGAACAGTGAAAGTATAGTTGCACCGCTCAGTTCGCACGGGTACGATTTTCTTTTCTCGTTGATGGAATTGATTTGGTAGCCAGGCACGCAAACTTCATGCATCACCGACGGACGTTTATGAACAGAGCTACATTATCTTAACTCAAATCATCAAAATGAAATGTAGTACAATACCTGTAATGTGCCAGATTATTATTACATTTAAAGTCTAAAAGCCTTGTTGGTGACCTTACAGGTCCTTACATTCAACCTGACTAAAGTGCTTTGAGGCCACCTACGTACATTCCCATACAAAAGGGAGCGAAAACACCAACATATTGACAGAAACACTGTGATCCTTAGAGCCTGTAGCAGGGCAAAGGAAACACTGTGATCCTTAGAGCCTGTAGCAGGGCAAAGGAAACACTGTGATCCTTAGAGCCTGTAGCAGGACAAAGGAAACACTGTGATCCTTAGAGCCTGTAGCAGGGCAAAGGAAACACTGTGATCCTTAGAGCCTGTAGCAGGGCAAAGGAAACACTGTGATCCTTAGAGCCTGTAGCAGGGCAAAGGAAACACTGTGATCCTTAGAGCCTGTAGCAGGACAAAGGAAACACTGTGATCCTTAGAGCCTGTAGCAGGGCAAAGGAAACACTGTGATCCTTAGAGCCTGTAGCAGGACAAAGGAAACACTGTGATCCTTAGAGCCTGTAGCAGGGCAAAGGAAACACTGTGATCCTTAGAGCCTGTAGCAGGGCAAAGGTGTGCAAAAGGTGGAAACAGGGCTGGAGCTGACGTTTGTTGTTGCCCTAAGCACAACTATCTTCCGGTTGCAAAATAATGTTGACAGTATACACACACGTGACTCTGCTATACTACCAGACGGTGGAGACGGGAGAGAGAGGGGGAGGGGCAACTACAGCGGTGGCCGAGCGGTTTGCCGAGCGGTCTTGATACCGGAAGGTCGCCAGTTCGAATCCCCGGACCGGCACGTTCAAATTACCACCGCTGAAGTGCCCTTGAGCAAGGCATTGAACCCCTACCATGAAATGTTCTATGAGCAGGGTGTGGCTGTAAACAAGCATCTCGAGCTTAGTCCACTTCCCTGGGTAAACAAAGAACTTTGCTTTGTGTCAGAGCAGAGCACCGTGGCGTAAGTGGAGGCACGCAACTTACGCAAGTAGCGTTGCAGGAGGAACACGTGAAAAAAATAAAAAAGGGGTTTTGCTGCCTCGCTCATTGTGTTGCCCCTGGCGACGTGTTGCCCTACGCATTATGCGTATTGCGCGTATACCCTTAGCGACGAACGCGCCTGGGTGGAAATAAATAGTTTACACATACTCAACATGCTGTATTGTATGTGGTAAAATACATTTAACCCATTTAGGCCTGACTTCGACATTTAAAAAATGTCTTCTATAAGTTTTCTGGAAAAAAAACATGTTTCTATGTCAGTCATTCTCATAACATATTCATGTCAAGGAACCCCAAATATATATGACATTGGCCGCCGACCCCCATCTGAAAATATGTTGTTCCAGGTACCCTCCCAGTAGCAAAGATTTGAGTTAAAAACTTGCTCTGAAAGAATATATATTCAATGATTTCAGGCACATTTTCACGATTTTTCAAAAATAGCAGACCTACAAGCTCGTAGCGCGGCACTCGGTGCCGCGCTACGAGCTTGTAGGTCTGCTATTTTTCAATAGCTAAAGGGGTTCCCGCCCAGAATGGGTTAAAACGTAAAGGAACCGTAGATCAGCTACTGTATGTTTGTACTGAATGCTCCCCTTCAATGACATGCCCAGAAAAAGGGTCAGGAGGTGAAGACGCGCAATTCAAACAAAATCCCATCACGATTCACTTAACTAAGCTGACAACCCTGTCAGTCGTGTCTGATAAGAGTTGACTGGCTTATCTTTCTGTTGTTTACCATCTCATCCAGTTCACAGTTTCTGCATCGCCTTACACAATTTTCCAGTGAATGCTATAAATGTCCTCCTTTTATATCGAGCACTACAAACCTACCCAGAAGTCTATTCAAAATGGTAACTTAATCATTCAAAAAGAATCATTTTCTTGCTCGCGTTCTTCAGCTGTGTTATTCTCACGGGGGCAGAATGTCGAAACGTGAAGGTGTCGAGTGTTAGAACTGAGTGATGAAAGGGTCTTCGAACCCGACACTTCGTACAAAGTGATCTGCTGTTCTAACAACAATAGGCAGGCACGCTGTGACGTGGATGCCTTTTTTTACCCCACTCTCATACCAACGTGCGATTGAGTGTGTGCACGTGTGTGGTGTACGTGTCTCTACGTTGTTGTGTCTGCATCTGGGTGGTTAGATATAGTTGAGAGAGAGAGACAGCTCCACCATCCCCTGCCAGCCTCCCATCGCGGATGAGGAGTTACATGTGCAAACTTAAGCCATTTAGGCCTGACATCGAAATTTAAAAAAAATCTTCTAAATCCTGAGTCAGTGATGCTCAATATTTCATGTCAAGGCCCCCAAAAATGATATGTAATTGGCCACCGACCCCCATCTGAAAATATGTTGTTCCAGGAACCCCTCAGAAGCAAAGATTTGAGTTAAAAACGTTCGCTCTGAAAGAATATATATTCAATGATTTGTGCCGCATTTTCACAATTTTTCAAAAATAGCAGACCTACAAGCTCGTAGCACGGCACTCGGTGGCGCGCTATGAGCTTGTAGATCTGCTATTTTTCAATAGCTAATGTATTACATAATGCTTAAAACACCAAAAGGGGTTCCCGCCCAGAATGGGTTAAACCTTATTTATACTTGTGAAGAGACGAATGTGTCACTCGGCGCTCGTGTGATGTGTGAAATAAAGGTCCATCTCAATGAATTAGAATATTGTGTAAAAGTTCATTTTCTTCCGTAATATAATTCAAAAAGTGAAACTTTCATATATTCTCAATTCATTGTGCATAAAGTGAAGTATTTAAAAACCTTTTTTTGTTTTAATCTTGATGATTATGGCGTACAGCTCATGAAAATCAAAAAAATCCTATCTCAACAAATTAGAATATTTTACGAGGCCAAAAACAAAAAAATATTTTTTTAAACAAGAAATGTCTACCATCTGAAAAGTATGGTGGTGGTGTTAGCATTATGTTATGCTTTAGCTATTGAAAAATAGCAGATCTACAAGCTCATAGCGCGCCACCGAGTGGCGCGCTACGAGCTTGTAGGTCTGCTATTTTTGAAAAATCAAAGAACCACTGACATAGAAACATAGCTTTTCAGAAAACTGTCAGGATGTAGAAGACATTTGTAGAATCTGATCTCAGGTCAAAATGAGTTAATGTATGCAGTCAATACTTGGTCTGGGCTACTTTTGAACAAATTATTTCAGCATTGTGGCGTGGCATGGAGGTGATCAGCCTGTGGCACGGTTATGGAAGTGTTAAGGTTTGCTTCTGCTTAACTGACCAGCCAACTGGCCTGACCTGAACCCCACAGAGAATCTAGGTTGTATAACACCTCAACAGTGTCACAGGCTGATCACCTCCATGCCACGCCCCATCGATGAAATAATTTGTTCAAAAGTAGCCCAGACCAAGTATTGACTGCATACATTAATATAGACGAATTCAGAAACGGGTCTCATGGTCGCAGCTTAGGTAAACCCGCACCTCTTTTCTACTACAGTGAACGGTAGAGTGACTGATGTTAGTCTGCCTCAAACGTTACTCTTTTACCTGCTTTTTACTAACACTAACATTACAAAGATGCCCAGAACATCGGGATGAACCTGGTCCTGAAAGATACGTCAGTCTTACCTAACACCCAATCTTTCTGTTTTAGGAACACAAGGCTGCTGTACTTTATACCTCATACTAAGCATTTAAAGTATGAGGTATAAAGTACAGCATCCTTGTGTTCCTAAAACAGAAAGATTGGGCAAGACTGACGTTATGTATCTTTCAGGACCTTTCACTGCTTTGTCTCAACCATTACTCTATGGCTCTGGTCTCAGCCACCGCGGTAGATATTTTGACATTCGTTTTTTTTAATGTTGCCACTACTGTTGGAGCAGCCATAAACTACACAGGTTCATCCCGATGTTCTGGGCATCTTTGTAATGTTAGTGTTAGTAAAAAGCAGGTAAAAGAGTAACGTTTGAGGCAGACCAACATCAGTCACTCTACAGTTCACTGTAGTAGAAGAGGTGCGGGTTTACCCCGCAGCTATGTCGGTTCCGCCTACAGGAAATACGTAAGCTGCGACCATGAGACCTGTTTCTGGATTCCTCTATACTTTTCAGATGGTCGACATTTCTCGTTTAAATTGTTTTTATTTATTTTAGTGGTCTAATTTGTTGAGATAGGATTTTTTGATTTCCATGAGCTGTACACCATAATCATCAAGATTAAAACAAAAAAAGGTTTTTAATACTTCACTTTATGCACAACGAATTGAGAATATATGAAAGTTTCACTTTTTGAATTATATCACGGAAGAAAATGAACTTTTACACAATATTCTAATCCATTGGGATGGACCTGTATTATGTGTATATGTCATGTGGGCATGCTGGCATAGACAGAAAATACAGCATGTTGAGGAATTGACTCACGAAAAGAGCAAGACATTACTTCAAACTGGAAAACACAAATTGGGAATACTGGCGACCGAGGGATGTAAGTTGTAGTTTGCAAACATGAAAAGGAGGAGGCGGCCGCCAGGGTAGCGGGAGAGAAGACGTCTCACCCCCCTCCCCCCTTGGCTTGTGGGAGCGGCAGGCACGCTGCTTCGCTGCTAATCATCACAACGGCTCTATTTATTTAAGCCCAAGGTGGGAGTCTCCCAGGGAATCTAGAACAAACAAGGCTCTCCCTTAGCACCAGCTTGCATATTTGAAGAAACAATCAAACAGGCGGCATCTCCTGGGCAGGCGGCAGAAGTAATGCTGGAGGCACCTGCCAACTTCAGCGTAATTCTTGCTAGCGACGTATGTACGTGTTCGGGCATGAGATTGTTTCATATACAGTACCGTATATACAGTACACACACACACACACACACACACACACACACACACACACACACACACACACACACACACACACACACACACACACACACACACACACACACACACACACACACACACACACACACACACACACACACACACACACACACAACTGCTACCACAACCTGGGTTTAATCAGCTTTGCAGCACGAGCTAGGCCCCACTTTTATTGCTCTCTCTTAAACAGATAACCCCCTCTATCCCCAGAACATGTGCGTCTAACAGATTTACAACAGGCAACAACAGGGTCAGCCTTTTTGGTAACAGTCCACGTACGGTGGAGGTTTTCATTTCACTTTTTTCAGTCTTGAAGTGGGAGTCATTTGATGTTGCGTCAGAAAGACTCCCAGATGGCCTTTCTACCACTCAGCTACGTCATGCACTTACTATACACTACAGTATGTCCTTGTTTGAACGCCTCTGTCTTCTGTGTGTGTGTGTGTGTGTGTGTGTGTGTGTGTGTGTGTGTGTGTGTGTGTGTGTGTGTGTGTGTGTGTGTGTGAATGGGTGAATGTAATGCACAATCTACATAAATCGCTTTGGATAAAAGCGCTATATAAATGCACAACATTTACCATTTACTTGTCACGCTGCCGACCCGGAAAGTGTGTGGAACCATTAAGCAGGAGAGTGAACACCAGAAGTATCTTGAAACACGAACACATAAATACATACAGGTACAAACCCCGGGAGGAACAGCAGCACACGGAGGGCAACGTATCAAACTATAATCCGACACAGAGTCAAACAAACAATTAAGTCACTTAAATATCAGAGTCAATCATTAGTCCAACTGCCCACAGCTGCGCTCCCAGGTGGAACAGTCTCTCAATACGGCAGGGAGGGGGAAAACATACACCAGGAGGCAAGGGGCAAAACATGAGGACAGCGACCCAGGCAGGCATGGCACGTTCTGGGCACAGAGGGTGACACCATTTAACAACTTTAACAACAAAGGGTAAGACCACTTTTCTGTAGGGAAACGGCTCTCAAAGTCACTCTTTTAGCACATAAACGAACGCAACAAAAGCTGATTCTGACAATTTAAGACCTAAACTTCGTTGTATGACAAATATCAAAATTGTGACACGCTGTGAGCTTGTACATCGGCTATTTTCGGCGAATAGATTTGGTGTAACGTGAAAAATAGTGTAGCAAAGTGGTAAATGATGTCGAATTGCATACTAAAGGAAGAAATTGTCAGGTTTCTCAGAACGTCGCAGAATGAGTAAAACATTGACTTTTGATATGGCCTTGTGGTTATACTTCCAGGCTGTTCCAAGACAGCCTCCCACAGAGGACCGTTGAAGCATAACTTGAGGATATGGGTTTTACGAGGCCCTTGATTCTACAAGACATGGAAATATAGCCTATCTCGGTTCATTGGATTTCAAGGTTCGCAATTCTCCCTGCCCCCGCGCCACCCTCACTGTCGTATTTCTGATAAAGTCACTCAACACTCATAATTCAACCCACCCTGGTAAAACACCTCATGTCGTCCTTTGACTCAAGACTTCACAGACCAATAACACCCCGACTCGAGTTCAGCAAGCCAATTCACTCAGCTATATTATTTTCTATTTTTTATTTTTTTAACACAGCTTGGTGGCTCTGATCCAAGGAATCGTGCTGAGCCAACCCATGGGGCAAAAAAGCCTTGGACAAAGAAACCAGAGATGTAGAAAAAACACCAAGACATGGGGAAACAATGATCCCCCCCCCCCCCCCCCCCCCGGCCGGGGTGGACGGCCCACAGATTGAGGGCACATTAAACGGAGGACATTTTTGGCTGCCCCGATGTTTCTAAAACCTTCACTTCACCCCGTCCCCCGTCCCCCCCACCACCATTCCCTTCTCCCTGTTGCCGCTTGTGACGCTTGAATGTCTCACCTCGACACCTCACACCCTCACCAGGGAGCTCTCCGCCAATCGATCAGCACCTCATCTGGTCCTGTCCTCTCCTCGCCCCCCAGTCCCACCCCACAACAACACCCCCCATTTACCACCCCCGTCGTACCCAACTCACCCCATGCCATCTCAAATTAAATAGAAAAACAGTGTCTCTGATATAATGCGAAAGCAGACACAATCCCGTCTGGTGTAACACCATGGTGCTCAGAGCTCTCCCACTGGGAGCTGAGTGGTGGCATCAGCTCAGGGACGGCGCTGGCTGAGCTTCTGCGACAGCATTTTGCTGGCTGACTCAATTATGCCACATGTCACATGTTTCCTTCGAGCGCCGCATGTGGACTGATGGGTCCTGGAGGGCTCGCACACACACACACACGCACACGCACACGCGCGCACACGCACACGCACACACACACACACACACACGCACACACACACACGCACACGCACACACACTGACTGCCACGCCGGTCTGTGAGCCCCGGATGTGCGTGGAGAGAGGATGACTGTAGGTGGCATGTTTCAACCAGATGGTTTACCCACAACAACAAAGCACACTGTAGAAAATGTGTCCTAGAAACAACTTCTAATTACGAGACGATGCCTTAAAAACTCTCCCCAGCAAAGAAAGACGCTTTGCTTTGTTGTTTCATTTCCTTTTGTTCCCGTCTCAAGGGAGAGTGTGTTTAGCGAGTAATGATCACCCAAGTCTGCCTTTGCCAAATAAGCTTAACCATTCACCCACTCCAACAGAGTGGTTTACATGATGTGTTGATAAATGTGCTTGCCAACGCTGAGACGTGTTGTGGCGGTTGCCTAGTGGCTAATATGTAATGCTCTGACAACAATGCCATCCCTCATGCACAGCCTCGTGTTTGTTAATGCAATCTCCCATGCCATTTAGAGATAAGAACCACCGCTTGCATCCAATGGGGTGGGGGGGGAAGACAGCTA
>NW_027637262.1:0-20000 GCF_951216825.1 Electrona antarctica
TGTGTGTGTGTGTGTGTGTGTGTGTGTGTGTGTGTGTGTGTGTGTGTGTGTGTGTGTGTGTGTGTGTGTGTGTGTGTGTGTGTGTGTGTGTGTGTGTGTGTGTGTTTGTGTGTGCGTGCGTGCGTGCGCACATGTGTGTTTTCAGGTGGTTCACCAATCCCACGACGGTCAACGCCTTCTACAGCTCCTCCACCAATCAGATCCGTAAGAGAGGATGTGACCTTTGACCCTTTGATTGTGCTCGTCCAATAGAAACCCTTCTAACAACACCAACCATACGTCATTGGTCCAATAGAGTCCAATAGAAACCCTTCTAACAACACCAACCATACGTCATTGGTCCAATAGAGTCCTATGTAGTTTAATTTATATTTTAGTTGTCTGAAAACCTTTAGTTTTACTCGACTAAAATAATGTTGAGATTGACAGTTAATTTAGTTTGGGTCTAGTTTTAGTTCCCAAAGGTGCAGACGATCTGAAATAAGCAGAGAGTGATCGACGTCTGCGCTACTCTATGCCGACTCTATTTGGACTCGGACCCAGACTTTTATTTTTCTCCCTGGAAATAAAAACGTCTGGGTTTCCGAGGCTACTCTGGACGTCACGTGATGTTCATCTCGTCTCATTCCAGGATTCCCAGCAGGAGAACTTCAGAAACCCTTCTTCTGGGGCAGAGAGTACCCACGGTGAGCTTCCAACCCAATTAGCCCTTCGCTAGGTCCCTCCCCAACCCGTCCTTGTCCAATAGGCTCGTTAGCAGCGAGGAGGCAGGGCAATCTGTCCTTCTCCACGGAGATGCATGTTAAATGACGGGATTTCTCCATATAAATAATCCATCATTTCAGAAGCAAGAGCTTCACAATGTCTCCTAAATCTAGTCAACCAGGCCTGCAGTAGGCTATGCACTAGACACATGTCTCCTAAATCTAGTCAACCAGGCCTGCAGTAGGCTATGCACTAGACACATGTCTTCTAAATCTAGTCTACCAGGCCTGCAGTAGGCTATGCACTGGACACATGTCTTCTAAATCTAGTCAACCGGGCCTGAAGTAGGCTATGCACTGGACACATGTCTTCTAAATCTAGTCGACCAGGCCTGCAGTAGGCTATGCACTGGACACATGTCTTCTAAATCTAGTCAACCAGGCCTGCAGTAGGCTATGCACTGGACACATCTCTTCTAAATCTAGTCAACCAGGCCTGCAGTAGGCTATGCACTGGACACATGTCTTCTAAATCTAGTCAACCAGGCCTGCAGTAAGCTATGCAAGCTGTGTGTGTGTTCAACAACACAGCCATGACGTTAAGCTGTGTAAATGTTCAACAACACAGCCATGACGTTAAGCTGTGTAAATGTTCAACAACACAGCCATGACGTTAAGCTGTGTGTGTGTGTGTGTTCAACAACACAGCCATGACGTTAAGCTGTGTGTGTTCAACAACACAGCCATGACGTTAAACTGTGTGTGTGTTCCACAACACAGCCATGACGTTAAGCTGTGTGTGTGTTCCACAACACAGCCATGACGTTAAGCTGTGTGTGTGTTCAACAACACAGCCATGACGTTAAGCTGTGTGTGTGTTCAACAACACAGCCATGACGTTAAGCTGTGTGTGTGTTCAACAACACAGCCATGACGTTAAGCTGTGTGTGTGTTCAACAACACAGCCATGACGTTAAGCTGTGTGTGTGTTCAACAACACAGCCATGACGTTAAGCTGTGTGTGTGTTCAACAACATGGAATTGGACAATCTCTTTTTGGGGTGGGATTTAGTGAAGATTGATTGATTTTTTTTTACTTTCTTGCACACAAAGACCCCTGTTCCACCGGTTGGTTCCCAGTGGGAACTGGTTCAGTTCTTTGTGGTTCTTAGTCCATGAGCCAGAGCTCCAACATTGGAACGTTAATTATGAATTGAGTGGAGCAAAACCACACCTATATTAGATTGTTTATAGGATCAATATCAATAAATTAAGCTAAATATCAGATCTCACAACCCTCTGCCTGCAGGTCGTTAAGCTATGGAGCCATCGGAGTAATCGTCGGACACGAGCTAACGCACGGCTTTGATAACAATGGTGAGTGTGTGTGTGTGTGTGTGTGTGTGTGTGTGTGTGCGTGTGTGTGTGTGCGCGTGCGTGCGTGCGTGTGCGCGTGATAATAGTGGTGAGTCACCAGGATGTGGAGCATGAATTATAGACTAGAGCATCGTTAATTATTTATTTAATACATTTAGAACATCCACCACTGCCGTGCGTGCGTGCGTGCGTGCGTGCGTGCGTGCGTGCGTGCGTGCGTGTGTGCGTGCGTGCGTGTTTCAACAGGTCGTAAGTACGATAAGGACGGCAACCTGGACCAATGGTGGAGCAACGCCTCAATCACAGCTTTCAACCACAAGAGCCAATGTATGGTGGACCAATACAACGGCTACCTCTGGGAGGAGGCGGGGCTTAATGTGAGTAGAGTACCTCCCACTGGGAGGAGCCAATGTATGGTGGACCAATACAACGTCTACCTCTGGGAGGAGGTGGGCCTTAATGTGAGTACCTCCCACTGGGAGGAGCCAATGTATGGTGGACCAATACAACGGCTACCTCTGGGAGGAGGTGGGGCTTAATGTGAGTACCTCCCACTGGGAGGAGCCAATGTATGGTGGACCAATACAACGGCTACCTCTGGGAGGAGGCGGGGCTTAATGTGAGTAGAGTACCTCCCACTGGGAGGAGCCAATGTATGGTGGACCAATACAACGGCTACCTCTGGGAGGAGGCGGGGCTTAATGTGAGTAGAGTACCTCCCACTGGGAGGAGCCAATGTATGGTGGACCAATACAACGGCTACCTCTGGGAGGAGGCGTGCCTTAATGTGAGTACCTTCCACTGGGAGGAGCCAATGTATGGTGGACCAATACAACGGCTACCTCTGGGAGGAGGTGGGCTTTAATGTGAGTACCTCCCACTGGGAGGAGCCAATGTATGGTGGACCAATACAATGGCTACCTCTGGGAGGAGGCGGGCCTTAATGTGAGTAGAGTACCTCCCACTGGGAGGAGCCAATATATGGTGGACCAATACAACAGCTACCTCTGGGAGGAGGCGGGCCTTAATGTGAGTAGAGTACCTCCCACTGGGAGGAGCCAATGTATGGTGGACCAATACAACGGCTACCTCTGGGAGGAGGCGGGCTTTAATGTGAGTAGAGTACCTCCCACTGGGAGGAGCCAATGTATGGTGGACCAATACAACGGCTACCTCTGGGAGGAGGCGGGCCTTAATGTGAGTAGAGTACCTCCCACTGGGAGGGCTTAATGTGAGTACCTCCCACTGGGAGGAGCCAATATATGGTGGACCAATACAACGGCTACCTCTGGGAGGAGGTGGGGCTTAATGTGAGTACCTCCCTCTGGGAGGAGCCAATATATGGTGGACCAATACAACAGCTACCTCTGGGAGGAGGCGGGGCTTAATGTGAGTACCTCCCTCTGGGAGGAGGCGGGCCTTAATGTGAGTACCTCCCACTGGGATGAGGGGCTTAGTGTTTCTTAGGTTTCATGACATTAATTTTAATTTAATATATTTTTATTTTCGGTTTTATGACCTCTATCACATCCACACAACCTGACCTTTGAACCTTCGGTGGGTTTTCTGTGGTCTGGGGGTTTTCTCTGGGGTTTGGAAGCCTCACTGAGCTGCAATGAAAACAGGCAAAAACGGTGACATCTGCTGGCAGATCCCATCGACATAATATGGGATTTGCAGGCTGTGACATCACACTCCACAGGAAAATCAGAGCACCTGTTTGAGTCAGAAAACACCAGACCACAGAAAATCTACTGAATGTTAAAAGTTCAGGGTTTTTTTTTGGTGCTCAGAAAACCTACAAAACGAAATAAGAACAATTACAAAAACCGGAGGCCAATTACATATAGTTTTTGGGGGTCCTTGACATCAAATATTGAGCACCACTGATACAGAAACATGATGTTTTTCAGAAAACTGTCAGGATTTTTGAAGACATCTTTTTTTATTTCATGGCAAGGACCCCCAATAGTGGAGGAGTTAAGACACTTTTAACTTCAAGTCATGCTACAGAGGTCCCCTTTGGTATGGAAGTACCTTAGGGTCATAGGAAAAGTTTTATCCAAAGAGACGAGTTGCTACACCCTTCATTTCGGAAATATTCACGTTTTTCAAAATGGCCACCGACAATGAACCACTATTAGACCAGACCACATATCTTTGCCTCTGTTAGAGCTATAATAATAATATCGGTGTCAAAGTGTACATTTTTAGGGTCAAGGAATCCAATGAAATAGATTTCAAGACAAAAAATCCCAATCATTTTCTCGTTACCATGACAACAGGGTTAAAATTTGCAAATTTCATTCAAAAAAAGATGTTTTAACAGGGTAACTTTCCACCCCCTGATCCCCTAAAACTTTAATTTAGTTTTCCCTTTGGCATGGAAGTACCTTAGGGCAATAGGAAAGAAATGATCCAAAGAGACAAATAACATCACTCTTCATTTCTGAAATATATGCATTTTTTAAAATGGCCGCAGCCATATACAACAATACAGCATAGCCCATATCTTTGCTTCCGTTAGAGCCATGATAATAATATTGGTGTCAAAGTGTACATTTTTGGGGCCAAGTAATCCAATTCTATAGGTTTCAAGGCACAAAAAAACAATCCTTTTATCGTTACCATGACAACAGGGGTAAAATATGCAAATGTCATTCAAAATACGTTTTAACAGGGTAACTTTCCACCCCCTCCCCATCCCCATAAAACTTGAATTTAGTTTTCTATTTCATCATGGAAGTACCTTAGGTACCTTAATTATCCAAAGATACAAATAAGATCACTCTTCATTTCAGAAATGTGTGTTTTTAAAAATGGCCGCCACCATATACAGCAATACAGCATATATATCTTTGCTTAAGAGCTATAGTGATAAAATTAGTGTCAAAGTGTAAATTTCTGCGTCAAGGAATCCAATTAAATAGGTTTCAAGACTAAACAATCCAATAGTTTTCTCATTACCATGACAACAGGGGTGAAATATGCACATTTCATTAGAAAAATACGTTTTAACAGGGTAACATACCCCCTCCCCCCTAACACATTTATTTACTTTTCCCTTTGGTATGGAAGTACCTTAGCAGGGCAATACAAATAAATTATCCAAAAAGACAAATAAGATATGCGTTTAAAAATGGCCACCACCATTTGAAGTAATACAACAGAAGCAAAGGTATGGATCTTTGCTTCTATTAAAGCTATAATGGTACAGTTCTTGTCAAAGTGTAAATTTTTAGGGTCATTACAATGAGGTTGCAAATCCTAGTCAATCAATCAATCAATCAATCAATGGGAGTGGTGTGATTGGGAGTAACAATCTCCCTGATCTGAACCCGAGTGGTGGCTTGTTATTGGATTTCTGTGCTAGTCATGGACAGACCATAACAAACACCATGTTCGAACATATGCTCATAAGTGTACTTGGTACCAGAACAGCCTATGGCCTAAGATGATCGATTTTGAAATCGTATCAGCTGACCTGAGGCAGTATGTTCTGGACACTCGGGTGAAGAGATGGGCTGAACTGTCAACCGATCACCATCTGGTGGTGAGGGTGAAGTCTGGACAGACTTGGCAAACCCAAGCGTCTAGCGCGGGTGAACTGGAGACGTTGGGAGGAGGCACCTCCGGCAGGACTTCTCTGGCATCCCTGCATGTGGAAGTTGGGGACGTTGAATGGGAATGGGCAATGTTCAAAGCTTGTATTGCTGCGGCTGTGAGCTGTGGTCAGAAGGTCTTCGAACACCCTGGTGGCCAGGGAAGCTGTCCGACTGAAGGACTCCTATCGGGGTATGTTATCCCGGGGGACTCCAGCAGTTGCAAGGTGCCGACAGGCCTGAAGGTCAGCAGCCAGTTAAGCAACTCCACAGTGGCAAAGCCCCAGGGATTGATGAGATCCATCGATAAATACTAAAGGCTCTGGGTGTTGAGGGGCTTGGTTGAGACATCACTGCGCAAAAAGCATGGAATATGGATGTGTATATTGCCGGAAACTCCCGTTAAACTTTCCAACAAACTCCGGTAAACTCCCGAATTGTACCATCACACCTGTATATTACCGTATATTAACTATATGCCCGCTAAACTTGAGCAAGTGCCCATAATTGCCCGTTAACTCCTCTTTTCACGCTGTGCATCTTTTCGACATTTCGACCCCTCAGGGCCCAGAGAGTGTGTGCCAATTATAGAGGTCTCTCATTGCTCAGTCTTCCTGGGAAGTTGTACACCAA
Organism: Electrona antarctica; assembly: GCF_951216825.1. NCBI lineage: Eukaryota > Metazoa > Chordata > Actinopteri > Myctophiformes > Myctophidae > Electrona > Electrona antarctica. The sequence goes on from NW_027637262.1 coordinate 6,317, forward strand.
GGTACTAGAAAGGAGGGTCCGGCCGATAGGAATATGGGTTGAGGGATTTGTTGTTGAGGGCCATCCAATCTCTGTACACCCAAAGCGAGAACATTGTCACGTGTGTTGGGCAGTAAGTTGGATTTGTTTCCTGTGGGGGTTTGCTTCCGCCAGGGCTGCGCATTGTCACCTATCCGGACCCATCTGTCCGAGACCTTCAACTCTCAGTGGATTCTTTTTTGGTTGAGTGCACAGTGGCTAGGATCAGGATCAGCATCTCCAAATCTGAGACCAGGAAACCGCTGAATTGTGCATACTGGGCAGGGAACAATACTTTGCCCTAGGTGAAAGAGTTTAAGTCTTATTCACGAGTGAGGGGAGGACAGAGCAGGAGATCAGCCAGATAATTGGAGCAGCAGTAGTGGTATTGCAGTCGCTGTACAGCTCTGTTGTGACAAAAATAGATCTTAGCCAAAAGGCAAAGCTCTCTGTCTACCGAGCAATCTTCGTTTCTACTCTCACCTATGGTCATGAAGTGTGGGTCATGATGACCGAAAGAATAAGATCGCGGATATACTGTAAGCAGCCAAAATGAGACGGGTTGCCGGCGCCGGCCTCTCTCTTAGAGATAGGGTGAGAAGTTCTTCTAACAACAGGTGTAACTCTCAGGTGATAGCAGTCAGAAAGATAAATATACAGTCAGACAGAAACACAGAGTAAATAGTCATATGAAGAAGTTTTTTTTACCACCATTGTTATTTTAGTCTGGAAACCTATTTAATTTGATTAATTGACCCCATACATGTACACTTTGAGTCCAATATTATTTTAGGAGTATATCATTTAATAATTTATATTATTTAATTTATAGTGACTAGACTATGTGACAACCAGGTATAGTCTGGTGACCACCGGAGAGACGGTGGTCACCTCGGTGAGGCCTTTAGGAGGGCCATTCAAGCAGCAAGCGGAGCCCGCAGCACCACCTTCCCGCTCGGGTGGAGTCTGCGGAACCATTGCCCACCACTCCTGAATGAAGTGTCTGGTGCTGGGACTCTGGTGCATGCACAGGTCCTGGGCCTGGTGAGAGCAGGAGTGGACCTGGTGAGACGTAGGAGGGGCCTGGACAGGAGTCAACCCACAGAGCCTAGTCCTTCCATGCGCCAGAAGCGTACCTCCCAGCCTTGGCAGAGTAGTTCTAGAGTAGTTCCAACGGATTGTGTGGCCCTGGTCTTGCCCTAGTGGGACTGATTGAGGGTAGCTACTGGGACGTAAGTCGAGACTTGATCACCCCGGCTGGGTCGCCTGAGTGAGGGGTATGAGGTTGGTAGACCCGAAACACCGATGACCTCAGGATACATCACTGAGGATACGTCCCAGGTGCATCCATGCGATGTATTTTTTAGTTATAGTTTAACAGAAGCAAATACAGTATATTGGTTCTGCAGCTGCGGTATTGCTGTGAATGGTGCCGGCCATTTTTTAAATGTATATATTTCAGAAATTAAGAGTGATCTTACTTGTCTCTTTAGATTGCCCTAAGGTACTTCTATGCCAAAGGGAAAACTAAATTAAAGTTTTAGGGGATGAGTGGGTGGAAAGTTACCCTGTTAAAACGTATTATTTCGAATTAAATTAGCATATTTCACCCCTATTGCCTTGGTAACAAGAAAAGCATTGTTTTTTTTTGCCTTGAAACCTATAGAATTGGATTACTTGGCCCCAAAATTGTACACTTTGACACCAATATTATTATCATAGCTCTAACGGAAGCAAAGATATGGGCTATGCTGTATTGTTGTATATGGCGGTGGCCATCTTAAAAAATGCATGTATTTCAGAAATGAAGAGTGATGTTATTTGTCTCTTTGGATAATTTCTTTCCTATTGCCCTAAGGTACTTCCATGCCAAAGGGAAAACTAAATAAAAGTTTTAGGGGATGAGGGGGTGGAAGTTACCCTGTATATTTCTTCGAATGAAATTTGCATATTTTACCCCTGTTGTCATGGTAACGAGAAAATGATTGGGATTTTTTGCCTTGAAACCTATAAAATTGGAATCCTTGACCCCAAAAAATTACACTTTGACACCAATTTTATTATTATAGCTTTAACAGAAGCAAAGATATTGGTTCTGCTGTATATCTGTAATTGGTGGCGGCCATTTTGAAAAACGTGAATATTTCCAAAATGAAGGGTGTAGCAACTCGTCTCTTTGGATAAAACTTTTTCTATGACCCTAAGGTACTTCCATACCAAAGGGGACCTCTGTAGCATGACTTGAAGTTAACAGCTTCATTTTCTGCACTAACTCCTCCACTACAAAATGAATATGTATTTCTATACCCCTCCACTCCCCCCCCCCCCCCCCCCCCCCCATGTGTTGAAGGTTCGAGGAAAGAGAACGTTGGCAGAGAACATCGCAGACAACGGTGGAATACGACAAGCTTACAGGGTATGACCTCTGTTGCTCTCTCACTCTGTGCGCGTGTGCGTGCGTGCGTGCGTGCGTGCCTGTGCGTGCGTGCCTGTGTGTGCCTGTGCGTGCGTGGTAAATGGTAAATGGTAAATGGTGCATTTATATAGCGCCTTTATCCAAGGCGCTTTACATAGATTGTGCATTACATTCACCCATTCACAAACACATTCACACTAGAGACCAGCGGGTGGCGGATTTAGCCGCGGTTGCCGCGGGTGAACCGCAGTTTAGGGTGGATTAGGGTCAATTCAATATATTATAAATTAATATCGGATAAACCGCGGGTGAAATAATGCTGGAAATAATAAATGAATGGCAACCAATCCAGCCATCTATCTATAGGCTTTATAACTTTTAAAACGGAAATAAATTAATGATATCTATCTATAGTCTTATAATATATTTTTTAAAAGGCACAAAATCTCAGCATGCGTGCGTTAGTAGTATTTTAATATTTTCCATCAGGCACAAATTAGACGCCTATATTGGCTAAGAAGGACCACAACAACGAGTGGGCTGCTAGCTGCTAGGCTAACAGGCAGCTGAGAGTATGAAAGAAACTTACAACTAACTGAAACAGAAGGGAAGAATATAAGTTTGGCGTGGGACTCGGTGCCATGGGACTGCATGGGAGCGAGGGCTGGATATATGCCACATGAAAAGACGTTCGTTGCGATGTGCGAACGTGACTGACTGAACGGACGGCAGCCTTGTTGCCATGGAAATGGGAATATACAACCGTAACTTTGGTGAACTGTCGGCAGTGGTGAGTGACACAACTTATAAATAGCCGATCTACAAGCTCACAACGCGTCGCAGCGAGCCAGCGACGCGTTGTGAGCTTGTAGATTGGCTATCCCTGCAGCGGATTTCGGGTGGTTGCGGATATATAAATTGGATTAATTAATTAATGCGGTCGGATAACGGGCGGATCATTAATATGTACGGGCGGATTAGGGTGACAAAAAAGCTCATCCGCAGTTCTCTAATTCACACCGATGGCGGCGGAAACCATGCAAGGCACCAACCAGCACATCAGGAGCAATTGGGGGTTCAGTGTCTTGCTCAAGGACACTTTGACAGTAACTCTGGGGGAGCCCGGGTTTGAACTGGCGACCTTGCGGTTACCATCCGGAAACTCTACCCCTGAGCCACCCCTGCGAGCGTGCGTGCGTGCGTGCGTGCGTGCGTGCGTGCGTGCGTGCGTGCGTGCGTGCGTGCGTTTGAGCCCTTTTCCTCCAATGTGAGACAGACAGAGTATTCATAGCACTGATCAGTCCATTAGGCTGAGGCTGGTCCTTCAAATGACTGCTAATGTCTTTGATCTGCTAACGAGCTAATTAATGAGGCTGATTAAAACAAGGGCGGGGTCATGTGTGGTGATCAGGCTTGGCTAATGATATACAAGAACCCATTCTGGGCGGGAACCCCTTTTGGTGTTTTAATTAAAGCATTATGTTATACTTTAGCTGTTGAAAAGTAGCAGTCCTACAAGCTCATAGCGCGGCACCGAGTGCCGCGCTGGAACAGCATATTTTCAGATGGGTGGGCGAAGGCATATTTTTTGGGGGGTCCTTGACATGACATATTGAGCACCACTGATACAGTCAGAAACATACGGTTTTTCAGAAAACTGTCAGGATTTTGAAGATTTTTTTTCTTTAAATGTCGACGTCAGGCATAAATGGGATAACATAATTTATGTATGATTCCACCTACTGTACCTACTGTACCCAAAGAGCAAATAATAACAGCAGATAAATAATAACAGCAGATAAATAATGACAGCAGATAAATAATGACAGCAGATAAATAATAACAGCAGATAAATAATAACAGCAGATAAATAATGACAGCAGATAAATAATAACAGCAGATAAATAATGACAGCAGATAAATAATAACAGCAGATAAATAATAACAGCAGATAAATAATAACAGCAGATAAATAATGACAGCAGATAAATAATAACAGCAGATAAATAATAACAGCAGATAAATAATGACAGCAGATAAATAATAACAGCAGATAAATAATAACAGCAGATAAATAATAACAGCAGATAAATAATAACAGCAGATAAATAATAACAGCAGATTAATAATAACAGCAGATAAATAATAACAGCAGATAAATAATAACAGCAGATAAATAATAACAGCAGATAAATAATAACAGCAGATAAATAATGACAGCAGATAAATAATGACAGCAGATAAATAATAACAGCAGATAAATAATAACAGCAGATAAATAATAATAACAGCAGATAAATAATGACAGCAGATAAATAATGACAGCAGATAAATAATAACAGCAGATAAATAATGACAGCAGATAAATAACGACAGCAGATAAATAACAACAGCAGATAAATAACAACAGCAGATAAATAATGACAGCAGATAAATAATAACAGCAGATAAATAATAACAGCAGATTAATAATAACAGCAGATAAATAATAACAGCAGATAAATAATAACAGCAGATAAATAATAACAGCAGATAAATAATAAAGCAGATAAATAATAACAGCAGATAAATAATAACAGCAGATAAATAATAACAGCAGATAAATAATAACAGCAGATAAATAATAACAGCAGATAAATAATAACAGCAGATTAATAATAACAGCAGATAAATAATAACAGCAGATAAATAATAAAGCAGATAAATAATAACAGCAGATAAATAATAACAGCAGATAAATAATAACAGCAGATAAATAATGACAGCAGATAAATAATAACAGCAGATAAATAATAACAGCAGATAAATAATAATAACAGCAGATAAATAATAACAGCAGATAAATAATGACAGCAGATAAATAATAACAGCAGATAAATAATGACAGCAGATAAATAATAACAGCAGATTAATAATGACAGCAGATTAATAATAACAGCAGATTAATAATAACAGCAGATAAATAATAACAGCAGATAAATAATAACAGCAGATAAATAATAACAGCAGATCAATAATAACAGCAGATAAATAATAACAGTAGATCAATAATAACAGCAGATAAATAAAGCAGATAAATAATAACAGCAGATAAATAAAGCAGATAAATAATAACAGCAGATTAATAATAATAACAGCAGATAAATAAAGCAGATTACAGGATCAGCTGCTTCTTCACAGAGCTCTTGTCACACCACTAGTCGTAGGTTCTGGACGGGAACCCCTTTTGGTGTTTTAAGCATTTTGGTTCTGCTTTAGCTATTGAAAAAATAGCAGATCTACAAGCTCGTATAGCACTGCACGAGTGTCAAATCTTTGAATATGTGACCAGATGTCCCTCTTTGTGGGACAGATGTCCCTCTTTGTGGGACAGTCCCTCATTAGGGTGAACAGATGTCCCTCTTTGTGGGACAGTCCCTCATTAGGGTGACCAGATGTCCCTCTTTGTGGGACAGATGTCCCTCTTTGTGGGACAGTCCCTCATTATGTGACCAGATGTCCCTCTTTTTGTGGGACAGATGTCCCTCTTTGTGTGGGACAGATGTCCCTCTTTGTGTGGGACAGATGTCCCTCTTTGTGTGGGACAGATGTCCCTCTTTGTGTGGGACAGATGTCCCTCTTTGTGTGGGACAGATGTCCCTCTTTGTGTGGGACAGTCCCTCATTTGAATATGTGACCAGATGTCCCTCTTTGTGTGGGACAGTCCCTCATTTGAATATGTGACCAGATGTCCCTCTTTGTGTGGGACAGTCCCTCATTTGAATATGTGACCAGATGTCCCTCTTTGTGTGGGACAGTCCCTCATTTCCAAGACTTTTCAGGCGTCCCACAAATTGAGACCCTGTCTGTCCCATATTGTGACTGGCAGGCAATTGCATCAGTGTTCAAATGCCCTAACAGTTAGTCCCCTAATAGTTGGCCTTCTGTTGTAAAGCTCTCTCATTGTCTCTTCCTGCAATATGTGTTTTTAAGCCTGTTAAAATAGCATAAAAATAGAAATAAAGCATGATTTTAAAACAAAATGTGAGACACCAGAGGAGTTTATAAATGATAGCCAATAGGCCTATATGGTCGAATATGACATCAAGGCATTTAATAGCAACTCAAGTAGTAAGTTGCTAACCCGGTACTCCAGTATCGCCCCATCCCACTTGTCCCACACAAGCCATACTTCTGTCCCTCAAATGAACAGTTTGTATATGGTCACCCTAAATGTGACTGAGAGCCTGCCATCGCGCAAACTTCAGCTTTTCACCAGAGGAGGAAAAACTTGTATTGTATTATCAAATTGACATGTAAATATGAAATAAATGCTTAAACATGTAGCTAGGTGTAATGTTAGAGTCCACAGAAGACATGTAAATATGAAATAAATGCTTAAACATGTAGCTAGGTGTAATGTTAGAGTCCACAGAAGACATGTAAATATGAAATAAATGCTTAAACATGTAGCTAGGAGTAATGTTAGAGACCACAGAAGTGAACCTTTCAAGCCTGTTTTCTCAACTCGCTGTTTCTCTGCAAGACATTACTCTATAAGCCATATCCCCAAAACTGGTGGGTCAAACTGAACAACCAATATGTCAATTTGAAGCAACGATTCCCTGCTTTAAAAAAACGAAAATTCAAAAAAATTCAATGGCAGTCCCTCGGTCAAATTTACTTTGGTTATGCTTTAGCTATTGAAAAATAGCAGATCTACAAGCTTGTAGACCTGCTATTTTGTTTTTAAATCATGAAAATGTGGTGACGTTTTTAACTTAAATCTTTGCTTCTGGAACTACATATTTCAGATGGGGGTCGGCGGCCGATTACATATCATTTTGGGGGTCCTTGACATGAAAATGTTTGATAACGACTGACATCGAAACATGAGGTTTATCAGAAAACTGTCATGATTTGAAATGAATGAATTTAATTTGAATGAAAGAAAGAGCAGAAAAAGGTCAGGGTATGATTCCACCTACTGTACCAAATAACGTCAATGTTAATGTATAAATGGTACGGCCGTAGGCCTACAGTCATAATGTAATAAATGGCACGGTCGTAGGCCTACAGTCATAATGTAATAAATGGTATGGCCGTAGGCCTACAGTCATAATGTAATAAATGGTACGGCCGTAGGCCTACAGTCATAATGTAATGTATAAATGGTACGGCCGTAGGCCTACAGTCATAATGTAATAAATGGTACGGCCGTAGGCCTACAGTCATAATGTAATAAATGGTACGGCCGTAGACCTACAGTCATAATGTATAAATGGTACGGCCGTAGGCCTACAGTCATAATGTAATAAATGGTACGGCCGTAGGCCTACAGTCATAATGTAATAAATGGTACGGCCGTAGACCTACAGTCATAATGTATAAATGGTACGGCCGTAGGCCTACAGTCATAATGTAATAAATGGTACGGCCGTAGACCTACAGTCATAATGTATAAATGGTACGGCCGTAGGCCTACAGTCATAATGTAATAAATGGTACGGCCGTAGGCCTACAGTCATAATGTATAAATGGTACGGCCGTAGGCCTACAGTCATAATGTAATGTATAAATGGTACGGCCGTAGACCTACAGTCATAATGTATAAATGGTACGGCCGTAGACCTACAGTCATAATGTATAAATGGTACGGCCGTAGGCCTACAGGCATAATGTCATGCATAAATGGTACGGCCGTAGGCCTACAGTCATAATGTAATGTATAAATGGTACGGTCGTAGGCCTACAGTCATAATGTAATGTATAAATGGTACGGTCGTAGGCCTACAGTCATAATGTAATAAATGGTACAGCCATAGGTCTACAGTCATAATGTAATAAATGGTACAGCCATAGGCCTACAGTCATAATGTAATAAATGGTACGACCGTAGACCTACAGTCATAATGTATAAATGGTACGGCCGTAGGCCTACAGTCATAATGTAATAAATGGTACGGCCGTAGGCCTACAGTCATAATGTCATGTATAAATGGTACGGCCGTAGGCCTACAGTCATAATGTCATGTATAAATGGTACGGTCGTAGGCCTACAGTCATAATGTATAAATGGTACGGCCGTAGGCCTACAGTCATAATGTAATAAATGGTATGGCCGTAGGCCTACAATCATAATGTATAAATGGTACGGCTGTAGGCCTACAGTCATAATGTAATGTATAAATGGTACGGTCGTAGGCCTACAGTCATAATGTAATAAATGGTACGGCCGTAGGTCTACAGTCATAATGTATAAATGGTACGGCCGTAGGCCTACAGTCATAATGTAATAAATGGTACGGCCGTAGACCTACAGTCATAATGTATAAATGGTACGGTCGTAGGCCTACAGTCATAATGTATAAATGGTACGGCCGTAGGCCTACAGGCATAATGTCATGTATAAATGGTACGGCCGTAGACCTACAGGCATAATGTCATGTATAAATGGTATGGCCGTAGGCCTACAGGCATAATGTAATGTATAAATGGTACGGCCGTAGGCCTACAGTCATAATGTAATAAATGGTACGGCCGTAGGCCTACAGTCATAATGTAATAAATGGTACGGCCGTAGGCCTACAGGCGCTGGGTGGAGGAGCAGAGAGGGGGGGTGGAGGAACCTCTACTTCCTGGACTGGGATTCAACAACAACCAGCTGTTCTTCCTCAGCTACGCGCACGTAAGGACACACACACACACGTGCGCACACACACACACACACACACACACACACACACACACACACACACACACACACTATACAATACCATTATAAGATATATATTATGAGGAGTCCATTCACATTAACATTGTGTGTGTTAACAATGTGTGTTCGTGCGTGCGTGCACGTGTGTTTGTGTGTGTGTGCACGTGCAGGTCAGATGTAACTCCTACAGACCAGAAGCAGCCAGAGACCAGATCCAGAGTGGAGCTCACAGTCCACCCAAGTACCGGTGAGCACACACACACGCACGCACGGGCGCGCACACACAAACACACAGACACACATGACCCCTGACCCCCCCACCCCCTGTGGCCCCTCCCCCCAGGGTCGTCGGGGCCATGAGTAACTACGAGGAGTTCCGCAAGGCGTTCGACTGTCCCGATTCGTCGCTCATGAACCGAGGGGCGGAGTCCTGCCGGGTCTGGTAGAGCCGCGGGCCTCCGTGATTGGTCGACCGTGAATAGAGAGGGCGGGACCTCTGTCGTCATGGACCGATGATGGGAGTCTGTACTGTGTGTGTGTGTGTGTGTGTGTGTGTGTGTGTGCGCGTGTGCGTGTGCGTGTGCGTGCGTGCGTGCGTGCGTGCGTGCGTGCGTGCGTGCGTGCGTGCGTGCGTGCGTGCGTGCGTGCGTGCGTGCGTGCGTGCGTGCGTGCGTGTCCATTTGGTTCCATTTGTACACTCTCAGAGTTAAATTAACTTTGATGTATTGGGGGTCCCAAGGATAGAAATTCCATTAATTAGGGGTTAGGATTCGTAGCCTAATTCAGGTCAAACCGGGGGGTCCGTAGCCTAATTCAGGTCAAACCGGGGGGCCCCAGAGGGTCCGTAGCCTAATTCAGGTCAAACCGGGGGGCCCCAGAGGGTCCGTAGCCTAATTCAGGTCAAACCGGGGGGCCCCAGAGGGTCCGTAGCCTAATTCAGGTCAAACCGGGGGGCCCCAGAGCCGTAGAAATCTGCTCTAATGTGGGTCCCTGGTATGTATTTTCAAATGGGGGTCCTCAGGCTAATGAGAACCTTTTGGGGGTCCTCAGGCTAATGAGAACCTTTTGGGGGTCCTCAGGCTGATGAGAACCTTTTGGGGGTCCTCAGGCTAATGAGAACCTTTTGGGGGTCCTCAGGCTGATGAGAACCTTTTGGGGGTCCTCAGGCTAATGAGAACCTTTTGGGGGTCCTCAGGCTAATGAGTATCGGTTTGGGGGTCCTCAGGCTAATGAGTATCGTTTTGGGGGTCCTCAGGCTAATGAGAACCTTTTGGGGGTCCTCAGGCTAATGAGTATCGTTTTGGGGGTCCTCAGGCTAATGAGAACCTTTTGGGGGTCCTCAGGCTGATGAGAACCTTTTGGGGGTCCTCAGGCTAATGAGAACCTTTTGGGGGTCCTCAGGCTAATGAGTATCGGTTTGGGGGTCCTCAGGCTAATGAGTATCGTTTTGGGGGTCCTCAGGCTAATGAGAACCTTTTGGGGGTCCTCAGGCTAATGAGTATCGGTTTGGGGGTCCTCAGGCTAATGAGTATCGTTTTGGGGGTCCTCAGGCTAATGAGAACCTTTTGGGGGTCCTCAGGCTGATGAGAACCTTTTGGGGGTCCTCAGGCTAATGAGAACCTTTTGGGGGTCCTCAGGCTAATGAGTATCGGTTTGGGGGTCCTCAGGCTAATGAGTATCGTTTTGGGGGTCCTCAGGCTAATGAGTATCGGTTTGGGGGTCCTCAGGCTAATGAGTATCGGTTTGGGGGTCCTCAGGCTAATGAGTATCGGTTTGGGGGTCCTCAGGCTAATGAGAACCTTTTGGGGGTCCTCAGGCTAATGAGAATCTCTTGGGGGTCCTCAGGCTAATGAGAACCTTTTGGGGGTCCTCAGGCTAATGAGAACCTTTTGGGGACCCCTGAACAGTGATTATATTATATTATATTATATATTGTTATGAGAGCTGTATTCTGTTAGTTACAGTGACTGTGTATATTGTTATGAGAGCTGTATTCTGTATAACTGGAGACTTTTATTATTACGGGATTATTGTTCTGTATAAACATCGAATTAATCTATTTCTGGAATATGATATCTTATATTGTTTTGTTCTGTGTACATGTGAAATGTATATATACAGTATGTTGTTTGATTTTATTTATTTTGGAGATCGGAATTTGTGACCCACCGTGAATGGGAGACAGTCATTGGATTATTATTGTTTCCATGTCATGTGAAAGCAGGGAATCGTAGCTTCAAATGGACATATTGGTTGTTCAGTTTGACCAGTGTTGGAGATATGGCTTATAGAGTAATGTCTTGCAGAGAAACAGCGAGTTGAGAAAACAGGCTTGAAAAGGTTCACTTCTGTGGTCTCTAACATTACACCTAGCTACATGTTTAAGCATTTATTTCATATTTACATGTCTTCTGTGGACTCTAACATTACACCTAGCTACATGTTTAAGCATTTATTTCATATTTACATGTCTTCTGTGGTCTCTAACATTACACCTAGCTACATGTTTAACCATTTATTTCATATTTAGATGTCGATTTCAGCTCTGATGTGGGTATATGGTTTTGTGGTCAAATAAAATATAATATGTTGTCATGTTGTAATCATGATTTGTTTATAAAGGAGTATATTTAATTCACCCTAAAAATGACTTTCTTCCTGTCATTCACACACACACACACACACACGCACGCACACACACACACACACACACACGCACGCACACACACACACACACACACCGCATGAAGCATGGAGATTGTTGCTATTGTGTGCGTGCGTGCGTGCGTGCGTGCGTGCGTGCGTGCGTGCGTGCGTGCGTGCGTGCGTGCGCGCAAAACTAAAATAAAGTGTCGTACTCCGCCCCTGTTTTTCTTCTTTCTAATTATCTGATCGGCCCAAAATTATTGTGTTTATTGTCATGATGTCACAGGAGTCGTCTTTATCCGAGTCTTTAGGTCTTTAAATAAAGACTTTCTGAAACGTCTATGGGGGAAAAAATGAATGAATAGAGACACACAGGGACTACAAATGAATGAATAGAGACACACAGGGATTACAAATGAATGAATAGAGACACACGGGGACTACAAATGAATGAATAGAGACACACAGGGACTACAAATGAATGAATAGAGACACACGGGGACTACAAATGAATGAATAGAGACACACAGGGACTACAAATGAATGAATAGAGACACACGGGGACTACAAATGAATGAATAGAGACACACAGGGACTACAAATGAATGAATAGAGACACACGGGGACTACAAATGAATGAATAGAGACACACAGGGACTACAAATGAATGAATAGAGACACACGGGGACTACAAATGAATGAATAGAGACACACGGGGACTACAAATGAATGAATAGAGACACACAGGGACTACAAATGAATGAATAGAGACACACGGGGACTACAAATGAATGAATAGAGACACACGGGGACTACAAATGAATGAATAGAGACACACGGGGACTACAAATGAATGAATAGAGACACACAGGGACTACAAATGAATGAATAGAGACACACGGGGACTACAAATGAATGAATAGAGACACACGGGGACTACAAATTAATGAATAGAGACACACGGGGACTACAAATGAATGAATAGAGACACACAGGGACTACAAATGAATGAATAGAGACACACGGAGACTACAAATGAATGAATAGAGACACACGGGGACTACAAATGAATGAATAGAGACACACGGAGACTACAAATGAATGAATAGAGACACACGGGGACTACAAATGAATGAATAGAGACACACGGGGACTACAAATGTCACGCCCCCAAATGAGACAGCGTCCCCACTTCTGGTCCGTTGGCACGGATACTGCAGGCCAGCCCATAGAAGTCCATTGAAATTCAACTGTAGTTAGCCTACTTTTAAAATAATATGAAATGAACTGAAGACTATATTGATTTGAATAAAAATATGTTTCCAAATGTATGAAGTGTCTTTGTCAACATATATTGTTTTTTTCTCAATAGAGGATGTATTTCACATTTAATTTACCACTTGAATGAGTTACCCATAATGTTAACGGAGCAGAGGGGAGACGGCAGACAGAGAACCTGTCGCTTTTACGGGACGTCACTGCCTTTACGAGGCTACGAGCGCCGACTTTGAAGAGTGGAATTCTCAATATACATCGCGATCCCGACTGACTTTGTTATTCATGTCTATATATGTTCTACCTACCACGGAGCTCCGACGGTGTGTTTTACCGCTGTCAACTTGTTGTATAATTAACTTTGCTGAATAGTTGCATGGGAAAATAACACAGCTAAATGGAGGAGTAACATCCTGACATTTTCAACTACCTAGTGAATTCTCCAGATGAGTATTAATAATAGTCTTGCAAGATGCTGTTTAGATAATTTTCAACAAATACAAGCATATACAACAAAATACAACAAATATATCTGGGTATTGAAAACCTCAAGGGATGCATCCGTGACGTATATACCGTGCGACCACTTTGACTTGAGATTTACAATGCTAGCACTTTTCACAAACTGATGGAGT
>NW_027637262.1:25000-29736 GCF_951216825.1 Electrona antarctica
CAGTGGACAGACAGTATGTGTCTCTGATGTCTTGGTACAGTGGACAGACAGTATATTTCTCTGATGTCTTGGTACAGTGGACAGACAGTATATGTCTCTGATGTCTTGGTACAGTGGCCAGGACAGTATGTGTCTCTGATGTCTTGGTACAGTGGACAGACAGTATATGTCTCTGATGTCTTGGTACAGTGGCCAGACAGTATATGTCTCTGATGTCTTGGTACAGTGGACAGACAGTATGTGTCTCTGATGTCTTGGTACAGTGGACAGACAGTATGTGTCTCTGATGTCTTGGTACAGTGGACAGACAGTATGTGTCTCTGATGTCTTGGTACAGTGGACAGTATATGTCTCTGGTGTCTTGGTACAGTGGACAGACAGTATGTGTCTCTGATGTCTTGGTACAGTGGACAGACAGTATATTTCTCTGATGTCTTGGTACAGTGGACAGACAGTATATGTCTCTGATGTCTTGGTACAGTGGCCAGACAGTATGTGTCTCTGATGTCTTGGTACAGTGGACAGACAGTATATGTCTCTGGTGTCTTGGTACAGTGGACAGACAGTATGTGTCTCTGGTGTCTTGGTACAGTGGACAGACAGTATGTGTCTCTGATGTCTTGGTACAATGGAGCTCCGTCTCTACCTGGTTTTGTGGTCAGTGGGTGCACAGTCTGTCTTCTCTTGGGAGCGGTCTGCCTATGGCGGCCTTTCTCAATCGCAAGACTGTCTCTTTCTCTCTCTCTCTCTCTCTCTCTCTCTCTCTCTCTCTCTCTCTCTCTCTCTCTCTCCGTCTCTCTCTCTCTCTCTCTCTCTCTCTCTCTCTCTCTCTCTCTCTCTCTCTCTCTGTCTCTGTCTCTCTCTCCGTCTCTCTCTCTCTCTCTCTCTCTCTCTCTCTTCTCTCTCTCTCTCTCTCTCTCTCTCTCTCTCCGTCTCTCTCTCTCTCTCTCTCTCTCTCTCTCTCTCCTCTCGTCCATTCTACCTACATTCACTGTGATTTATATAAATCATTCAGTGAGTCTAATTAGTACGTCTTCTCCCCCCCCCCCCCCCCCCCTCCCTTGGGGGTAGATTAACCCCTCCCCCCTGTGTTATCCTCTCTCCTCCCCCCAGAGGAGCGGTAATGATTGGGGATTAAATCCTATTAGATTGATGCTCAATTGACTAATGGATAATGCTGGTCATGCTACAGTACACCACAGTACCCATACTGTGTGTGTGTGTGTGTGTGTGTGTGTGTGTGTGTGTGTGTGTGTGTGTGTGTGTGTGTGTGTGTGTGTGTGTGTGTGTGTGTGTGTGTGTGTGTGTACGGTTGTAATGCACGTAACTCGAGTACCGTTCGCCCCACCGACGTCTAATTCGACACACGCGTTCCACACCCCCTCCACGCAGGGAGGGCAGTGCCCCGGAATCGAGACGGTCGGACCCACGGTTCTCCAGAACCGCCAGAAAAGGCTCTGGTCAGGCTCTGCCAGTGGGCCTAATGAGGCCAAGTCCCTCACCTGTGCAATTTCCAGCCTCTGCCTCGGCCAATTGATTGCCATGGCAACCCCACACCTGCCAATTGATTACTTATAGGCTTCGTACACACACATCAGACGAACATGCTCTGTGCTGTCCGTGTTTCATGGCCGCCTCAATGCTTTTCCAATGGAAGTCACGTGGTTTGACCAAACAGTTGTGTGTGATGGGGGGAGGGGGGGCAATCAAACACAAGTGTTTGGTCAAACCACGTGACTTCCATTGGAAAAGCATTGGGGCGGCCATGAAACACAGGCAGAGCACAGCACAGTTGTTCTTTATGTGTGTACGAAGCCTGCACCAGTCCACTTTTCACAGTCAGTTTGCAATCTTCACACACAGGCAGATACAGAGATCTCCATGTGGGACACAGACAGATACAGAGATCTCCATGTGGGACACAGGCAGATACAGAGATCTCCATGTGGGACACAGGCAGATACAGAGATCTCCATGTGGGACACAGACAGATACAGAGATCTCCATGTGGGACACAGACAGATACAGAGATCTCCATGTGGGACAACGGCAGATACAGAGATCTCCATGTGGGACACAGGCAGATACAGAGATCTCCATGTGGGACACAGGCAGATACAGAGATCTCCATGTGGGACACAGGCAGATACAGAGATCTCCATGTGGGACACAGGCAGATACAGAGATCTCCATGTGGGACACAGACAGGCAGATACAGAGATCTCCATGTAGGACACAGACAGACGGATACAGAGATCTCCATGTGGGACACAGACAGACAGATACAGAGATCTCCATGTGGGACACAGACGGACAGATACAGAGATCTCCATGTGGGACACAGACAGACAGATACAGAGATCTCCATGTGGGACACAGACAGATACAGAGATCTCCATGTGGGACACAGGCAGATACAGAGATCTCCATGTAGGACACAGACAGACAGATACAGAGATCTCCATGTGGGACACACACAGACAGACAGATACAGAGATCTCCATGTAGGACACAGACAGACGGATACAGAGATCTCCATGTGGGACACAGACAGACAGATACAGAGATCTCCATGTGGGACACAGACAGACGGATACAGAGATCTCCATGTGGGACACACACAGACAGACGGATACAGAGATCTCCATGTGGGACACAGACAGACAGATACAGAGATCTCCATGTGGGACACAGACAGACGGATACAGAGATCTCCATGTGGGACACACACAGACAGACAGATACAGAGATCTCCATGTGGGACACAGACAGACAGATACAGAGATCTCCATGTGGGACACAGACAGACAGATACAGAGATCTCCATGTGGGACACAGACAGACAGATACAGAGATCTCCATGTGGGACACAGACAGACAGATACAGAGATCTCCATGTGGGACACAGACAGACAGATACAGAGATCTCCATGTGGGACACACACAGACAGACAGATACAGAGATCTCCATGTGGGACACAGACAGACAGATACAGAGATCTCCATGTGGGACACAGACAGACAGATACAGAGATCTCCATGTGGGACACAGACAGACAGATACAGAGATCTCCATGTGGGACACAGACAGACAGATACAGAGATCTCCATGTGGGACACACACAGACAGACAGATACAGAGATCTCCATGTGGGACACAGACAGACAGATACAGAGATCTCCATGTGGGACACAGACAGACAGATACAGAGATCTCCATGTGGGACACAGACAGACAGATACAGAGATCTCCATGTGGGACACAGACAGACAGATACAGAGATCTCCATGTGGGACACAGACAGACAGATACAGAGATCTCCATGTGGGACACAGACAGACAGATACAGAGATCTCCATGTGGGACACAGACAGACAGATACAGAGATCTCCATGTGGGACACAGACAGACAGATACAGAGATCTCCATGTGGAACACAGACAGACAGACAGTTAAAACGGGTGCTATGACAAGTTGACGACGGGTATTATTAGGTTCCCAAGTTGCATCGTTCTCCAGTAGGCCGGTGGTCGACGGGCACGAACAGGTCTAGTTTCTCCAGTAGGCCGGTGGCCGACGGACACGAACAGGTCTAGTTTCTCCAGTAGGCCGGTGGCCGACGGACACGTACAGGTCTAGTTTCTCCAGTAGGCCGGTGGCCGACGGACACGAACAGGTCTAGTTTCTCCAGTAGGCCGGTGGCCGACGGGCACGAACAGGTCTAGTTTCTCCAGTAGGCCGGTGGCCGACGGGCACGAACAGGTCTAGTTTCTCCAGTAGGCCGGTGGCCGACGGGCACGAACAGGTCTAGAATAACAACAACACCGCAGTGCAAAGCGCACATTAATTTGTCCGATCGAGAGTCTCAGCTGTCCATCCATTTATTTCTGCAGCTTAGCCCCTTTTTTGAGGGGCGCTATAGCCCCACCTACAGTATAGATTCAGCTATTAGTGTATAGCTTTTCGGCTTACACAAACAAGGCTATTTTAAAATGTCTTTCAAGATACAAACATGGAAAATAAGCTTAGGGGTAACTAGGGCCCCTATAACCTGGGCACCATTTCATTTAGGGTATATCGAGGTAGCAAAGATTTGAGTTAAAAACGTTTGCTCTGACAGAATATATATATTCAAAGATTTGCTCCAAATTTTCCCGTTTTTTCAAAAATAGCAGACCTAGCTTACTGGAGGTCAAAGTAATGTTGAAGGTGTGGTTACTGGTTGGGGTTTAGGGGTTTGGTCCGAGTAATAAGACTGTAAGAGAGTAATGACAATCCCGTTGACTCCCATTGTAACAATGGAATGTGTGGAACTATAGCCCATAGGTTCCCTGCTTTGTCTCAATGGGATAGTTCCTAAGGTTTGGAACTATAGCCCATAGGCACCCGCTTTGTCTCAATTGGATAGTTCCAATGTTTGGAACTATAGCCCATAGGCACCCCGCTTTGTCTCAATGGGATACTTCCAATGTTTGGAACTATAGCCCATAGGCACCCTGCTTTGTCTCAATGGGATAGTTCCAATGTTTGGAACTTTAGCCCATAGGCACCCGCTTTGTCTCAATGGGATAGTTCCAATGTTTGGAACTACAGCCCATAGGCACCCTGCTTTGTCTCAATGGGATAGTTCCAATGTTTGGAACTATAGCCCATAGCACCCCACTTTGTCTCAATGGGATAGTTCCAATGTTTGGAACTATAGCCCACAGCGCCCCGCTTTGTCTCAATGGGATAG
>NW_027637261.1:5000-15000 GCF_951216825.1 Electrona antarctica
ATCAGGGAGGAGGGATAATATGGAGAAAGATGAAAAGAGGAGGGAGAGACAGGAAGAGGGGTTAGCGAGCGAGCGAGAGGGGGGGGGGGGGCTTTTAACAGGGCCAGTGGGTCAGATAACGCATCTCTGATGGAGAGAGAGAGAGAGAGAGAGAGAGAGAGAGAGAGAGAGAGAGAGAGAGAGAGAAACCTGATCATATGAGCCCCTCTCACTCTCTCTCTCTCTGACTGTCTCCCACCTGGAGCCAGTGAGTCTTGCACTGAGGCATGCAGCTGCCCTGTATCGTCCATCTGTCTGTCTGTCTGTCTGTCTGTCTGTCTGTCTGTCTGTCTGTCACAGAGACTGCCGCAGGTTGTGTGACTCAGGACTCTGTCGCCATACGACAGTAGAAGGCGTCGCGTTGCTCTCGTGATGATGACATGTGTAAGTTATGAGGGAGTGGTTGTTGTACTTCAGGGTTTCTGCGTCTCGTTGCATTTTGCGAATCCAATAAAAGCCACACCGCTGTGCCGGCCCGGCCCAGGAGGAGTGTGACGCAACATTACTGAAACGAGCATGGCGCTAATCTCCTATAGTTCATTCTTTGTCTGTTCCGTCTCCGTCACCACAAACAATGACATTGTATTTGCTTGTTTTTTTGCTCATTTCATGTGTGAGCCTCGCTAGAGCAATCTCCCAAATGTCACAAGACTCTATATATATTATCCCATTTTGGCCTGACGTCGAAATTTAAAAAAAAATCTTCTAAATCCTGACAGTTTTCTGAAATACCTCATGTTTCTATGTGTCAGTGATAGTCAAAAAATAGAAGACCTACAAGCTCATAGCACGGCACTCGGTGCCGCGCTATGAGCCAGCCTCAGGACAGCGACATCATTCCACAACAAATCCGACCCAACCAAATTATTAATCAACAGAAACAAAAATACGAAAAATATTGGCTTGAAACAACAAAAACCCAAAGTAAACTTAATTGCTATCTGGCCCTAAATAGACAATACACAGTGGCAGAATATTTGAGCACGGTGACTAATAACAAAGTCAGAAAAACATTAACAATGTACAGACTCAGTGAGCACAGCCTGGCCATCGAGAAAGGCCGATATAGACAAACCTGGCTGCCCACTGTAATCAAGGAGTGGTGGAGACAGAGCTCCACTTCTTGACTGCATGTGAAAAATATGAACATATTAGAGAAGAATACTACCCTAAATTCATAGAAATAACAAAAACAAGGATACAGTTTGACTCCATCCAGGCAATCCCCTACTTATTAGGGGAAAAAGCCGAATGTTCCAGGTTGGCAGCAAAATATGTATCAGCCTGCCACAAAATGAGGGACAATGGGTGAACACTATAGGCTAAGTCTACTACAACTGATCAATGTAATTTTGTTTATGTTTTTCCTTGTCTTGTTTATATTATTTGTTATGATTCTGAATATGTATAATTTATTATTTTGTTTCATACACTGTATGTAATGCTTTGGCAATATAAGAATGCTTGTCATGCCAATCTTATATACAATTGAAAAGGTGTCCCCAGGAAGGTGTCCCCAGGACAGGAACAAAAGGCACCAGCTACTACGTCACTGACACGCTGCAACACGCTGCAACACACACTGCAACAACACACTAACACGTCACACACTTACCCTCCGCGTCGTTGGTTCCCTATCTCCTCATGTCGCGCCGCACGGCCACACTCGACACCAGCCGCGTAAAAATTGTCATCGCACTGCCACTACAGCCGGCTCCCGTCCACACTCTCTATCAATATCAATATCAATAACAAACACAAACACGCCACAAGCACCGACACCCCCGCCTAATTTGTTGCCACGTCTATGAAAACAAGCACAGAAAAAATGCCATTCAACACGCTACTTACACACACTACCACTCGCTTACAATACGCGGACCTGGCAACACTACATTCCCTCTCCCATTCGCTCACAGCCCACCACGTGACCCACACAGGGAGGGAGACGATTGCGTGATGCTTCTAGGTACAGGATTCTATAGGTCACCACTTTTGGTGTGACACACACACAGTGTACAGCCTGCCGGAAACCAACAGTAGAAGAAGAAGAACAACAACAACACAGGTTCTACACTGATTCTAACTTGGATGGAGAGCGCCGCGATTACATACATACAACGTTACAATCATGCAAACACGACCGCATCGACACCTGACGTGGTACAATCGGGCCGAACCGACGCGCATATATGGATAACAACAACAACGCCAACACTACACGCAGACGCTGCAACAACGCGATGCAACACAAAACGTAAGTTACGTATGTAACTATGGTTCTATGAATCCTGGATGACTGCTTAACACTGGATGATTTGCGTCCAGTGTTAAGCACTGCCTCTGGCAGTCAGTACGGATGAAATACAACAGCTGTGTACAACGCAGTGTCACTGCAGACACGTGTGTGTGTGTGTGTGGTGTGTGCGTGCGTGCGTGCGCGGGGGGGGGGGGGGGGGAATTTGGATCGCCTCGCGATGCAGCTGAAATGGCACACACACACACGCCACAAAACGCTAATAATAATAATAACACAAAATTACAACAACACACTAATCATAACAACAGTACAGAGAACAGCACAGTACACATGAGTACAGTACAGTACAGTACAGAAACAAACCTCACATCAGCATATTAATCCATATCCAATAATAATAATAATAACAAATAATAACACAACACTAATAACTATAATATCAACAGTACAGACAACAGTACAGTACAGTACATCAGAATATTAATCCATGTAATAATAATAATAATAATAAATAACAACACAACACTAATAACAGTACAGAGAACAGTACAGTACAGTACACATGAGTACAGTACAGTACAGTATACTGTTCCTGCGCCTTGCCATGCTCTCTTTCAATCATAATAACAATAATCAATACCACTACTAATAACAACAATAATATCAACAACACAGAGAACAGCACAGTACACATGAGTACAGTACAGTACAGAAACAAAGCTCACATCAGAATATTAATCCATGTAATAATACTAATAATAATAATAAGAAATAATAACACAACACTAATAACTATAATATCAACAGTACAGAGAACAGTACAGTACAGTACATCAGAATATTAATCCATGTAATAATAATAATAATAATAATAAAAAATAACACTAATACAACAGCACAGACAACAGTACAGTACAGTACAAATGAGTACAGTACAGTACAAAGACTTACAGTACAGCACAGTACAGTACAGTATACTGTTCCTGCGCCTTGCCATGCTCACTTTCAGACGCAAATACACAAAACCACACAGGGCCACTCAGCCAGCTTGGCAACTTTGCGCTTTCCAAGCAAATGCATAAATTCAAACATCATGGCTTGCCATTGCCTTCTTCCCATTTGCGACGCATCGCATGGCGCGAGGATGAGCGGGCCGAAGGCCCGCGAAATTCTAGTAAAGTACATTTGAATTGAATTGAATTGAGAGACAGAGAGAGAGAGAGAGAGAGAGAGACAGCGAGAGAGAGAGAGAGAGAGACAGAGACAGAGACAGAGACAGAGACAGAGACAGAGACAGAGACAGAGACAGAGACAGAGACAGAGAGACAGAGAGAGAGAGAGACAGAGAGACAGAGAGAGACACAGAGAGAGAGAGAGAGAGACAGAGAGAGAGACAGAGAGAGAGAGAGAGAGAGAGAGAGAGAGAGAGAGAGAGAGAGAGAGACAGAGAGAGAGAGAGAGAGAGAGAGAGAGAGAGAGAGAGAGAGAGAGAGAGAGAGAGAGAGAGAGTCTGTCTGTCTGTCTGTCTGCAGATGGAGCAGGCAGATGGCCCCTGTATGGCCACCGCAGTACGGACCACTTCCAATCCAAGTCCAGGTGAAGGGCCTCCCGAGGTGAAGGGCCCCCCGAGGTGAAGGGCCCCCCGAGGTGAAGGGCCCCCCCGAGGTGAAGGGCCCCCCGAGGTGAAGGGCCCCCCCGAGGTGAAGGGCCCCCCGAGGTGAAGGGCCCCCCCGAGGTGAAGGGCCCCCCGAGGTGAAGGGCCCCCCCCGAGGTGAAGGGCCCCCCCGAGGTGAAGGGCCCCCCCGAGGTGAAGGGCCCCCCGAGGTGAAGGGCCCCCCCGAGGTGAAGGGCCCCCCCGAGGTGAAGGGCCCCCCCGAGGTGAAGGGCCCCCCGAGGTGAAGGGCCCCCCCGAGGTGAAGGGCCCCCCGAGGTGAAGGGCCCCCCCGAGGTGAAGGGCCCCCCCGAGGTGAAGGGCCCCCCGAGGTGAAGGGCCCCCCCGAGGTGAAGGGCCTCCCGAGGTGAAGGGCCCCCCGAGGTGAAGGGCCTCCCCGCCATAGATAAATCCCTTCGCCAAATCCTAGCACGGCATGATACAAACACGCACGTGCGCATCAAATAGTGTTGTTACTTTACATGCACATGCATACAGTACTATACACACGACACACCAATGACAAAAGTACACAGACACGCACACACACACACAGGAGCGCATATGGAAAACATGTTGCAATAGCCTGGTCTAATAACTGCTGAATGACCTTTGAACTGTGACAGCCCAGTAGAGGTCCGTACAGCCTAGAGGATGTAACGGTGCATTGAACAGTTGGGAAGGGTCACTCAGCCAGTAGCCTCGGAAACACAGACGTTTTTATTTCCAGAAAAAAAAAGAAAAAAGAAAAGTCTGAGACCGAGTCCACTTCAATTCGGCATAGAGTAGCGCAAACGTCGATCACTCTCTGTTGATTTATGATCGTCTGCACCTTTGTTAAATTGACGCGCGCGACGCGCGCGCACGCACGCGCACGCACGCACGCACGCACGCACGCACGCACGCACGCACGCACGCACGCACGCACGCACGCACGCACGCACGCACGCACGCACGCACGCACGCACACACGCACACACGCACACACACACACACACACACACACACACACACACACACACACACACACACACACACACACACACACACACACACACACACACACACACACACACACACACACCTCTCTCTGCTCTGTCGCTCTAATTAATTAGTCTCACGTCATGCCCAAGGACACTTCGACATGTGGACAGGAGGAGCCGGGATTCGAACCGCCGACCCAGGGATCATTAGACGACCTGCTCTACCTCCTGAGCCACAGTCGCCCTGATTATAAAGGACACTTCCTTCCCACCACGGTCTCTCATGAACTGTTGCCAACGGGCAGACGGTACAGAGTGCTCAAGTCAGGGACCAGCAGAGCAGCTTCTAATCCCACAGCGGTAGCCACACTAAATGCTGCTAAGAAATGATCCGTTGGCCTGGGCCGTGGCTCAGCGGTCCAGGCACCTTGGCTGGTAATCCAGTCTGGCAGTGTGCCGCGGGTTCGACTCCCGATCCCGACGGTACTGCATGTCTTCCCCCACATCTCTCTCCCCACCTCCTGTCAGCCTACTGTCTGTCCCTCCATACAAAATATAAAATAAACAAAAAAAAAACATTAAAAAAAAAAAATAATGATCCGTTGCTAAAATGCATGTTTTATTGTGCAAAGTCAATGGAGATGTGCATGTTTTATTGTGCTGTTTCTAAGAAAAACACAGGACAGAGTTCTCCGCCCTATCAATTAGTAACGCCCAGCGCTCAAGGCGGAGATTGATCAAAAGGACGGAGATTATTGATATCAAAACCGATCGCAGGGGCACAACCAGGGGCACAACCAGGGGCACAACCAGGGGCACAACCAGGGGCACAACCAGGGGCACAACCAGGGGCACAACCAGGGGCACAACCAGGGGCGGGACTTGACAGAGGGTGAATTAAAGCCAAGGACAACTTTAGTTTTTTTCAACCACGGTTCATGTTTTAGGTTGTTATTAGAGACAGTAAAAGATGAGTGTTATTTTTTTTTCATTTGCTGCTTTCTTTCGTTTTAGGGATTTTAGCTGTTTTTGACAGGGGGGCGGGGGTAAATTAACCTGACTCCGCCAGATGGGGCCCCTCCTGCTCCCATCTGGGAACTCTCAGGCAGACTTGATGCTCTGGCCACAAAACGGCCTGGCCAATCAGCGGCAGCTAGAGGCGGGATCAAGGCATACACAGTGCTGCCTTGATCCCGCCTCTAGCTGCCGCTAGTGCCCAAATGATTTTGGCTCGTCAGAAATTCAGTAGCACCAAAGAGCCGACTTTAGGACGGTACCCGCCGTGTCACACGGTCTCAAGTCATGACCTTTCCAGAGCTTTGGCGTCACAAACATCTAGCCATGGCAAGCAGGAGTATAGTGTTGGTTTTAGTTTTAGTCATAGTCTCTCATAGTCACATTTTAGTCACCTGGAATGTTTTAGTGTTAGTCTAGTTTTAGTCGACTAAATGTCATAAGATTTTAGTCGACTAAATCTACAGTTGATTTAGTCGACTAAAATTTTAGTATTTTGGTGGGCCTTGATGCTGTTGTAATGAGTAATGACTGATTTTACACTTGCTGGAAATAGCCGCTCTACAAGCTCACAACGCGCCACGCTGCAACGCATTGTGAGCTTGTAGATCTGTTATTTTCAGCATGCAACCAAGTGTGTTCCTAACATTTTAGTCTAGTTTTTATCTGTTGACGAAATTGTCAATATATTTAGTCTCAGTTTTAGTCATCATAGCTTAGTTTTCATTTAGTTTCCATTTAGTTTTCGTCAGTGGAAAAAGGTAGTCAGTCGACAAACATTTTGTCTTAGTTTTAGTCGACGAAAACAACACGGGAGCGGGAGCAACATTAGGCCAAGTAGGCCTGGGCCGTGGCTCAGTGGTCCAGGCACCTTGGCTGGTAATCCAGTCTGGCAGTGTGCCGCGGGTTCGACTCCCGATCCCGACGGCCCTTACTGCATGTCTTCCCCCCCCCATCTCTCTCCACATTTCCTGTCAGCCTACTGTCTGTCCCTCCATACAAAATATAAAATAAAGGCGAAAGCCACAAAAAATAACATTTAACATTAGGCCAAGTAAAAGTCTAGTCTAGCTTTGCTGCTGAAGCCTGACCAATATTTCGCTCTATGACAATAACAGATCGGCGAGTGCTCTGTGGGGCGCATTGTGAGCTAGGAGGTGTCTCATTTATGGTGTGCGACAGACAGACAGACAGACAGACAGACAGACAGACAGACAGACAGACAGACAGACAGGTACCGTATGATAGAGTACGCAGTACATTAGCAGTGAGTGAGTGGGACATGGATGTTCCCTGCATCTATCAATGGGTATAAATGGTAAATGGTGCATTTATATAGCGCCTTTATCCAAGGCGCTTTACATAGATTGTGCATTACACTCACCCATTCACACACACATTCACACACCTTTACATAGATTGTGCATTACACTCACCCATTCACACACACATTCACACACCTTTACATAGATTGTGCATTACATTCACCCATTCACACACACATTCACACACCTTTACATAGATTGTGCATTACATTCACCCATTCATACACACATTCACACACCTTTACATAGATTGTGCATTACATTCACCCATTCACACACACATTCACACACCTTTACATAGATTGTGCATTACATTCACCCATTCACACACACATTCACACACCTTTACATAGATTGTGCATTACATTCACCCATTCACACACACATTCATACACCGATGGCGGCGGAAGCCATGCAAGGTACCAACCAGCACATCAGGAGCAATTAAAGGTTCAGTGTCTTGCTCAAGGACACTTTGACACTAACTCTGGGGGAACCCACAGGGTTCGAACTGGCGACCTTGCGGTTACCATCCAGCCACTCTACCCCTGAGCCACCGCCGCCCAGTATACAGTATATTCCAATGCAGCAGTGAATGTTTTGACGGGCCGGTGAGCATTTCCAGAAGCTGTTTAATGCTTTGCAAGGAACTTCACAGACTGTGGAATATTCTCTATTTCTTCACCAACAACACATTTGAAGAATAGTTTGTTTCTCAAGTGTCGTCCACACATCATTGATTTGGAACGCCTTTGGAAGACATATAGTGTAGCCAGGTATTTATGCTTTTTATTTTTGCCAATAATACATAAACAGTGTGTGTGCGTGCATGCGTGCGTGCGTGCGTGCTTGCGTGCGTGCGTGCATGCGTGCATGCGTGCTGCAGTGAGGTGGCACAATCATTTCAAGAGAAACAGTCTCTCTCAGGCCTGTTAGAACATGTCTGCTAACGCAGCAAAAGTGAGCGAAAGAGAGAGAGAGAGAGAGAGAGAGAGAGAGAGTGTGAAAGGAGTGAGAACGTGAGGAAAAACTGTGTGTGTGTGAAAGAGAAACTCGTGTGAGATTGCACGGTTTACACGAGAGAGAGAGAGAGAGAGAGAGAGAGAGAGAGAGAGAGAGAGAGAGAGAGAGAGAGAACAGAGAGAGAGAGAGAGAGAGAGAGAGGGAGAGAGAGGGGGAAATGGGATACTGAGAGAGAGTTTGTGCGTGCATGCGTGCGTCTGCTCTCACACCCAGAGAAATGAGTGCATGTGTAGCTATGCTGAGTCTATTAGAGTCCGTGCATGTGTAACATTAGAGTCCGTGCATGTGTAACATATACTGGAAGCTAAGCCACAGTTGACATGTGTGCTTCTGTGAGTATGTTACAGTGTCCAGCCTGCTGATGTCATCACTAGGCTGCAGCTGCTTGGTGACATCACTAACATGGGACAGCTGAGAGCAGCTGTATTGGGGCCCCAGAGCAGACCGAGGGGAGCTAAGGTCAGAGAAGGCCGTGTGTCCTTTTCATGCCTCTGCCCCTCCTTGTCCTTGTGTGTGTGTGTGTGTGTGTGTGTGTGTGTGTGTGTGTGTGTGTGTGTACCCAGTCCCAAGCAGTTGTGCAACAGTGTGTACCTACGTGTGTTATGGTCTGCATCTCATCGTGCATTGCCATAATTTCCTTAAATGGATTAAACTTTTTGGCTTACATTTTAGACCTCCTTTCTCTCTCTCTCTCTGACATGCACCACAAGCCTCCAGAAACACGCACGCACGCACGCACGCACGCACGCACGCACGCACGCACGCACGCACGCACGCACGCACGCACGCACGCACGCACGCACGCACGCACGCACGCACGCACGCACGCACAAAAACGTATTAAATAAACAGGGATGAAAAAGGTTAACCACTTGAAACCTATAGTATAACGTCGCCGCAAATAGCAGATGTACACATGCAGCCCACTGCGATGTGAGCTTGTTGTCCGGTCAGCTAAGTTATAGGGTTTAAGTGGTAAACATAAGAGTACGCACGCGTACACGCACACGCACACACACGCACAGCCAGAAATACTTTGTGTACAGTGGAGGGAAGCCATAATTGTGGCCCAGCCAGTCTGAGGCTAAGCTTCACTAACAAGAACTTTTTATGTGAATGACAATGTCTTCTCTGGACTGTAATCAAAACACACACACACACACACAGGCTGTGGCCACAGACACTTGTGGCCTAAGCATAACTTGCCTCCCTGTGTGTGTGTGTGTGTGTGTGTGTGTGTGTGCGTGCGTGCGTGCGTGCGTGCGTGCGTGCGTGCGTGCGTGCGTGCGTGCGTGCGTGCGGATCTGAGTCAGGGAAAACAAATGTGAGGGTTAGGGTTAGACAGACGGTGCTCAAATGTTTTGTCATCTATAAACACAGACATCCACAGCGGTGGTCTGCCTGTTTATCACTTTAGTCTTTACACAGTTACCCATTTAGACCTGAGGACGATTCTACAAATGTCTTCTAAATCCTGACAGTTTCCTGAAAAACCCTCTGTTTCTACAGTATGTCAGTCGTTCTCAAACATTTTCATGTCAAGGACCCCCAAAAATAGATGGAATTGGCCTCCGACCCCCATCTGAAAATATGTAGTTCCAGGGACGCCCCTGAAGCAAAGATTTGAATTAAAAACGTTCGCTGTATGTATTCAAAGATTTGAGGCACATTTTCAAAAATAGCAGATATACAAGCTTGCACGTGT
>NW_027637261.1:20000-25351 GCF_951216825.1 Electrona antarctica
GAAGCCTCCTACACTCACACAAACATGTTCATCAGAGTGAAGCCTCCTACACTCACACAAACAACATGTTCATCAGAGTGAAGCCTCCTACACTCACACAAACAACATGTTCATCAGAGTGAAGCCTCCTACACTCACACAAACAACATGTTCATCAGAGTGAAGCCTCCTACACTCACACAAACAACATGTTCATCAGAGTGAAGCCTCCTACACTCACACAGACAACATGTTCATCAGAGTGAAGCCTCCTACACTCACACAAACAACATGTTCATCAGAGTGAAGCCTCCTACACTCACACAAACAACATGTTCATCAGAGTGAAGCCTCCTACACTCACACAAACAACATGTTCATCAGAGTGAAGCCTCCTACACTCACACAAACAACATGTTCATCAGAGTGAAGCCTCCTACACACAAACAACATGTTCATCAGAGTGAAGCCTCCTACACACAGACAACATGTTCATCAGAGTGAAGCCTCCTACACTCACACAAACAACAACGCCTGTCCGCGGGACGCAGAGAGGATAAAACGCAGAGAGGATAAAAAACGCAGAGAGGATAAAATATGAGCTCATTGGCAGTTTTTACACACCGTCGGTAAAAGCACATTAAGAAGTGCAGCTTCACAGAATCACGGACGAGGATTCTTTGCTGCTGTCATGACGAAAAAAAGCATGTATCTAAAGAGGCTGGGTTGGAATATTAAGCTCGGAGCACGACGGAATGTTTAGTGATGAATTGGTGTGAGCTGTGCGTGCAGGGTGAGAGGTATATATGATGTATATAGAGGTATATATGATGGTGTGCATGCAGGGTGAGAGGTATATATGATGTATATAGAGGTATATATGATGTATATAGAGGTATATATGATGTATATAGAGGTATATATGATGGTGTGCATGCAGGGTGAGAGGTATATATGATGTATATAGAGGTATATATGATGGTGTGCATGCAGGGTGAGAGGTATATATGATGTATATAGAGGTATATATGATGTATATAGAGGTATATATGATGTATATAGAGGTATATATGATGAGCTGTGCATGCAGGGTGAGAGGTATATATGATGAGCTGTGCATGCAGGGTGAGAGGTATATATGATGAGCTGTGCATGCAGGGTGAGAGGTATATATGATGGAGCTGTGCATGCAGGGTGAGAGGTATATATGATGAGCTGTGCATGCAGGGTGAGAGGTATATATGATGCCATTGAGCTGTGCATGCAGAGTGAGAGGTATATATGATGAGCTGTGCATGCAGGGTGAGAGGTATATATGATGAGCTGTGCATGCAGGGTGAGAGGTATATATGATGCCATGGTGTGAGCTGTGCATGCAGGGTGAGAGGTATATATGATGCCATGGTGTGAGCTGTGCGTGCAGGGTGAGAGGTATATATGATGCCATGGTGTGAGCTGTGCGTGCAGGGTGAGAGATATATATGATGCCATGGTGTGAGCTGTGCGTGCAGGGTGAGAGGTATATATGATGAGCTGTGCATGCAGGGTGAGAGGTATATATGATGCCATGGTGTGAGCTGTGCGTGCAGGGTGAGAGGTATATATGATGCCATGGTGTGAGCTGTGCGTGCAGGGTGAGAGATATATATGATGCCATGGTGTGAGCTGTGCGTGCAGGGTGAGAGGTATATATGATGCCACTGCAATCCAAACGTTGCAATCCATAATTGTGGGGGTGAAATATTATTCTAATTAAATCTAACCAGTCTTTATGGTAGAGTAAAACCTTTCACAGCACAGCGGTTCTCAAAGTAAAATGGTAAATGGTGCCTTTATCCAAGGTGCTTTACATAGATTGTGCATTACATTCACACATTCACACACCGATTGCGGCGGAAACCATGCAAGGTACCAACCAGCACATCGGGAGCAATTTGGGGTTCAGTGTCTTGCCCAAGGACACTTCGACATGTAGACAGGAGGAGCCGGGATTCGAACCGCCGACCCACAGATCATTGGACGACCTGCTCTACCTCCTGAGCCACAGCCGCCCCAAAGGGGAGTCCATGGACTCTCTCTCAGGGGGTCCTTGCAGGGGTTCCATATGGGGGTCCTTGCAGGGGTTCCATATGGGGGTCCTTGCAGGGGTTCCATATGGGGGTCCTTGACATTAACCCATGTAGACCTGAGGACGATTCTACAAATGCCTTCTAAATCCTGACAAAGCCAGAGTTCTGTCAGTCAAATGACATGTATTTGTCAGCGTTACTCCGTCACACATATAGGCTAAACATGAACGTAATAAATGTAGGCTAATAAATAATTGAAAAACAAAGCAACGGCCTTGTTGCTTTTCACCGAGTGCCGCGCTACGAGCTTCCTTGTAGATCTGCTATTTTTGAAAAATCTTGAAAATGTGGCTCAAATGTATTCTTTCAAAGCCAACGTTTTTAACTCAAATCTTCTGGGAGGTCCCTGGAACAACATATTCAAATCTTTGAATATGTATTCTTTCAAAGCCAACGTTTTTAACTCAAATCTTCTGGGAGGTCCCTGGAACAACATATTTTCAGATGGGGGTCGGCGGCCAATTACACATCATTTTTGGGGTCCTTGACATGAAATATTGAGAACCACTGATACAGAAACATGAGGTTTTTCAGAAAACTGTCAGGATTTAGAAGACTTTTTTTTTTTTTTTTTTTTTCTCGACGTCAGGCCAGAATGGGATAATATCCGTCACCAACAGTACAGAGGGGGGGGGGGGGGTCTAATTAAACTCGTAACACCATTCAATAGATAACCACACGTTTAGCAAAATGGTAGAATAGCAACAGCAATGTACAGTATGTACAGTATGTAAAACCTCTGGACAGAAGCACACAGCAGAATGTTCCTGTCCAGGTTCATCCCCAGAGAGGAACCCAGGTGACAATTTACATTAAGTGCAGCAATCTGTTATAGTGTAGAACCCAAGGCAGGAATATCCACCACGCACGCACACACACACACACACACACACACACACACACACACACACACACACACACACACACACACACACACACACACACACACACACACACACACACACACACACACACACACACACACACACACACACACACACACACACACACACACACACACACACACACACACACACACACACACACACACGTTCCGGTGAGCCGCCCCGCGTCCTGACTGTTAGTACACTCGCTGAAAATAGCCGATCTATACAAGCTTGTAGATCTGCTATTTTCAGCATGCAACCTATAGTGTAAAATGACTTATAGTGACATGTTAACATTTTAGTCTAGTTTATATTCGTCAACGAAATTGTCAGTATATTTAGTCTCAGTTTTAGTCATCGTAGCTTAGTTTCCATTTAGTTTCCATTTAGTTTTTCGTCAGTGGAAAGAGTTAGTCGACGAACATTTTTCGTCTTAGTTTTAGTCGACAAAAACTGGTGAGAACAGATCACAGAACCGCCACCTGAAATCAAGCGAGCCTGAAACCGCCAGGCGGTAAATGTATTGATTCACAATTCAGAAGACTTGCTGCGTCCGCATCAGACATCTCTGAAAGTTACTTGTTAGTTGTTACTCTTACAAAATGTGGATAAAATAACACTTCTGAAATGTGTTTGCCTCTAAGCAAAAAAAAGAAAAGAACGGAGGCCTCAGACGAAAAAGAAAAAAAAGCAATCAAATTCTGTTCTGCTTAAATCAAGTTCTGTAAAATGCAGCAGCAACAAGCATTACCATCTGCTGTTATGTTTACAGTTATGGACCCTCGCTGGTCCATCTTACAATTTAGGCATTTAGCAGACGCTCTTTGAATATATATTCTTTCAGAGCCAACGTTTCTCAAATCTTTGCTTCTGAGGGGTTCACTGGAACAACATGTTTTCCAGAGCGTCTTACATTAAGCAAGACAAAGAATAAAAAAGCATGGCAAATTGGCAATACATCAATTACATACGAAATAGTTATCATAATGAATTGCATTTTTATAGCGCTTTACAATGGTTCCTTCATTCATACATTGGGAGGTGAAGGTTCCTTCATTCATACATTGGGAGGTGAAGGTCCATTCATTCATACATTGGGAGGTGAAGGTTAATTCATTCATACATTCGGAGGTGAAGGTTCATTCATTCATACATTGGGAGGTGAAGGTTCATTCATTCATACATTGGGAGGTGAAGCGGCGAACAGTCGACGCCAGCGTCCTCACTTCCCACATTCACACACCAACGGTGGCGAGCTCACGCCGACCGACTCATTGGAGGCAATGTAGGGTTCAGTGTCTTGTCCAAGGACACTTCGACATGTGGACAGGAGGAGGAGCCGGGATTCGAACCGCCGACCCAGGGATCATTGGACGACCTGCTCTACCTCCTGAGCCACAGCCGCTACGAATCATATCATGAATCCTACGTAAGCTAAGAGCGTAACAGTGGAAAAACCTATATAATGAAACTATTATATTTCTACAGCTGGGTCTCAGTGGAAGAGCAGCTAGACCAACCACAACCACCGCAGTACGTTAGTTATATTGTATTAACTCATTTAGGCCTGAAAGAAATGTCTTCTAAATCCTGACAGTTTTCTGAAATACCTATGTTTCTAGGCCTATATCACTCAATATTTCATGTCAAGGACCCCAAAAATGATCTGTAATTGGCCTCCGACCCCCATCTGAAAATATGTTGTTCCAGGGACCATCCCCAGAAGCAAAGATTTGAGTTAGAAACATTTGTTCTGAAAAAATATATTCCAAATTTGAGGCACATTTTTACGATTTTTCAAAAATAGCAGACCTACAAGCTCGTAGCAGCTTGTAGATCTGCTATTTTTCAATAGCTAAAGTATAACATAATGTTTAGAACACCAAAAGGGGTTCCCGCCCAAAATGTATTAACAGAATCTAGCATACAGATTGAAATAATGTTCCATTCACCCACTAAATCTTCCAGTGTAGGATCTAGTGAGGAGATTAACTCACATTAGAAAATAATATATCTCTGCTGTCAGGAAACTCTAATATGTTCATTTTTCAGGAAATGAACAATATACATTTTTCAGGAAATAAAGAAACCCTTATATTTTGAAAACAAAGCAATACTGCCTCATCAAAGTTGGTGTTGTAACTTTATATATTGCCACTCAGGTGGAAGAGCGCATCACTGCATGCCTGGCTGACATCTCACAGTGGATGTCCTCCAACCACCTCAAGCTGAACCCAGACAAGACTGAGCTTCTCTTCTTCCCAGCTAAGTCCTGCCCTATGCGGGAGCTAACTATTTCCGTAGACATCGCCCTGGTAACGTCTGTCCCAACAGCCAGGAACCTTGGTGTTGTCCT
>NW_027637261.1:25551-33051 GCF_951216825.1 Electrona antarctica
CAGCCTAGAGGATGTAACGGTGCATTGAACAGTTGGGAAGGGTCACTCAGCCAGTAGCCTCGGAAACACAGACGTTTTTATTTCCAGAAAAAAAAAAGAAAAAAGAAAAGTCTGAGACCGAGTCCACTTCAATTCGGCATAGAGTAGCGCAAACGTCGATCACTCTCTGTTGATTTATGATCGTCTGCACCTTTGTTAAATTGACGCACGCACGCACGCACGCACACACACACACACACACACACACACACACACACACACACACACACACACACACACACACACACACACACACACACACACACACACACACACACACACACACACACACACACACACACACACACACACACACACACACACACACACACACACACACACACACACACACACACACACACACACACACTTACTTCTCTCTCTCTCTGTCGCTCTAATTAATTAGTCTCACGTCATGCCCAAGGACACTTCGACATGTGGACAGGAGGAGCCGGGATTCGAACCGCCGACCCAGGGATCATTGGACGACCTGCTCTACCTCCTGAGCCACAGCCGCCCTGATTATAAAGGACACTTCCTTCCCACCACGGTCTCTCATGAACTGTTGCCAACGGGCAGACGGTACAGAGTGCTCAAGTCAGGGACCAGCAGCTTCTAATCCCACAGCGGTAGCCACACTAAATGCTGCTAAGAAATGATCCGTTGGCCTGGGCCGTGGCTCAGCGGTCCAGGCACCTTGGCTGGTAATCCAGTCTGGCAGTGTGCCGCGGGTTCGACTCCCGATCCCGACGGTACTGCATGTCTTCCCCCACATCTCTCTCCCCACCTCCTGTCAGCCTACTGTCTGTCCCTCCATACAAAATATAAAATAAAGGCGAAAGCCACAAAAAATAAATAAATAAATAAATAAATAATGATCCGTTGCTAAAATGCATGTTTTATTGTGCAAAGTCAATGGAGATGTGCACGTTTTATTGTGCTGTTTCTAAGAAAAACACAGGACAGAGTTCTCCGCCCTATCAATTAGTAACGCCCAGCGCTCAAGGCGGAGATTGATCAAAAGGACGGAGATTATTGATATCAAAACCGATCGCAGGGGCACAACCAGGGGCACAACCAGGGGCACAACCAGGGGCACAACCAGGGGCACAACCAGGGGCACAACCAGGGGCACAACCAGGGCGGGACTTGACAAAGGGTGATTTAAAGGACAACTTTAGTTTTTTTCAACCAAGGTTCATGTTTTAGGTTGTTATTAAAGACAGTAAAAGATGAGTGTAATTTTTTTTTCATTTGCTGCTTTCTTTCGTTTTAGGGATTTTAGCGGTTTTTGACAGGGGGGCGGGGGTAAATTAACCTGACTCCGCCAGATGGGGCCCCTCCTGCTCCCATCTGGGAACTCTCAGGCAGACTTGATGCTCTGGCCACAAAACGGCCTGGCCAATCAGCGGCAGCTAGAGGCGGGATCAAGGCATACACAGTGCTGCCTTGATCCCGCCTCTAGCTGCCGCTAGTGCCCAAATGATTTTGGCTCGTCAGAAATTCAGTAGCACCAAAGAGCCGACTTTAGGACGGTACCCGCCGTGTCACACGGTCTCAAGTCATGATATGACCTTTCCAGAGCTTTGGCGTCACAAACATCTAGCCATGGCAAGCAGGAGTATAGTGTTGGTTTTAGTTTTAGTCATAGTCTCTCATAGTCACATTTTAGTCACCTGGAATGTTTTAGTGTTAGTCTAGTTTTAGTCGACTAAATGTCATAAGATTTTAGTCGACTAAATCTACAGTTGATTTAGTCGACTAAAATTTTAGTATTTTGGTGGGCCTTGATGCTGTTGTAATGATGACTGATTTTACACTTGCTGGAAATAGCCGCTCTACAAGCTCACAACGCGCCACGCTGCAACGCATTGTGAGCTTGTAGATCTGTTATTTTCAGCATGCAACCAAGTGTGTTCCTAACATTTTAGTCTAGTTTTTATCTGTTGACGAAATTGTCAATATATTTAGTCTCAGTTTTAGTCATCATAGCTTAGTTTTCATTTAGTTTCCATTTAGTTTTCGTCAGTGGAAAAAGGTAGTCAGTCGACAAACATTTTGTCTTAGTTTTAGTCGACGAAAACAACACGGGAGCGGGAGCAACATTAGGCCAAGTAGGCCTGGGCCATGGCTCAGTGGTCCAGGCACCTTGGCTGGTAATCCAGTCTGGCAGTGTGCCGCGGGTTCGACTCCCGATCCCGACGGCCTTCACTGCATGTCTTCCCCCCCCCCATCTCTCTCCACATTTCCTGTCAGCCTACTGTCTGTCCTTCCATAAAAAATATAAAATAAAGGCGAAAGCCACAAAAAATAACATTTAACATTAGGCCAAGTAAAAGTCTAGTCTAGCTTTGCTGCTGAAGCCTGACCAATATTTCGCTCTATGACAATAACAGATCGGCGAGTGCTCTGTGGGGCGCATTGTGAGCTAGGAGGTGTCTCATTTATGGTGTGCGACAGACAGACAGACAGACAGACAGACACCGTATGATAGAGTACGCAGTACATTAGCAGTGAGTGAGTGGGACATGGATGTTCCCTGCATCCATCAATTCACCCATTCACACACACACACACACACACACATTCATACACCTTTACATAGATTGTGCATTACATTCACCCATTCATACACACATTCACACACACATTCATACACCTTTACATAGATTGTGCATCAATTCACCCATTCACACACACATTCACACACACATTCATACACCTTTACATAGATTGTGCATTACATTCACCCATTCATACACACATTCACACACCTTTACATAGATTGTGCATTACACTCACCCATTCATACACACATTCACACACCTTTACATAGATTGTGCATTACACTCACCCATTCACTCACCCATTCACACACACATTCACACACCTTTACATAGATTATGCATTACATTCACCCATTCACACACACATTCACACACCTTTACATAGATTGTGCATTACACTCACCCATTCACACACACATTCACACACCTTTACATAGATTATGCATTACATTCACCCATTCACACACACATTCACACACCTTTACATAGATTGTGCATTACACTCACCCATTCACACACACATTCACACACCTTTACATAGATTGTGCATTACACTCACCCATTCACACACACATTCACACACCTTTACATAGATTGTGCATTACATTCACCCATTCACACACACATTCACACACCTTTACATAGATTGTGCATTACATTCACCCATTCACACACACATTCACACACCTTTACATAGATTGTGCATTACATTCACCCATTCACACACACATTCATACACCGATGGCGGCGGAAGCCATGCAAGGTACCAACCAGCACATCAGGAGCAATTAAAGGTTCAGTGTCTTGCTCAAGGACACTTTGACACTAACTCTGGGGGAACCCACAGGGTTCGAACTGGCGACCTTGCGGTTACCATCCAGCCACTCTACCCCTGAGCCACCGCCGCCCAGTATACAGTATATTCCAATGCAGCAGTGAATGTTTTGACGGGCCGGTGAGCATTTCCAGAAGCTGTTTAATGCTTTGCAAGGAACTTCACAGACTGTGGAATATTCTCTATTTCTTCACCAACAACACATTTGAAGAATAGTTTGTTTCTCAAGTGTCGTCCACACATCATTGATTTGGAACGCCTTTGGAAGACATATAGTGTAGCCAGGTATTTATGCTTTTTATTTTTGCCAATAATACATAAACAGTGTGTGTGCGTGCATGCGTGCGTGCGTGCTTGCGTGCGTGCGTGCGTGCTGCAGTGAGGTGGCACAATCATTTCAAGAGAAACAGTCTCTCTCAGGCCTGTTAGAACATGTCTGCTAACGCAGCAAAAGTGAGCGAAAGAGAGAGAGAGAGAGAGAGAGAGAGAGAGAGTGTGAAAGGAGTGAGAACGTGAGGAAAAACTGTGTGTGTGTGAAAGAGAAACTCGTGTGAGATTGCACGGTTTACACGAGAGAGAGAGAGAGAGAGAGAGGGAAATGGGATACTGAGAGAGAGTTTGTGCGTGCATCTGCTCTCACACCCAGAAAAATGAGTGCATGTGTAGCTATGCTGAGTCTATTAGAAGACGTGCATGTGTAACATTAGAGTCCGTGCATGTGTAACATATACTGGAAGCTAAGCCACAGTTGACATGTGTGCTTCTGTGAGTATGTTACAGTGTCCAGCCTGCTGATGTCATCACTAGGCTGCAGCTGCTTGGTGACATCACTAACATGGGACAGCTGAGAGCAGCTGTATTCAGGGCCCCAGAGCAGACCGAGGGGAGCTAAGGTCAGAGAAGACCGTGTGTCCTTTTCATGCCTCTGCCCCTCCTTGTCCTTGTGTGTGTGTGTGTGTGTGTGTGTGTGTGTGTGTGTGTGTGTGTGTGTGTGTGTGTGTGTGTGTGTACCCAGTCCCAAGCAGTTGTGCAACAGTGTGTACCTACGTGTGTTATGGTCTGCATCTCATCGTGCATTGCCATAATTTCCTTAAATGGATTAAACTTTTTTTAAATTTTTGGCTTACATTTTAGACCTCCTTTCTCTCTCTCTCTCTGACATGCACCACAAGCCTCCAGAAACACGCACGCACGCACGCACGCACGCACGCACGCACAAAAACGTATTAAATAAACAGGGATGAAAAAGGTTAACCACTTGAAACCTATAGTATAACGTCGCCGCAAATAGCAGATGTACACATGCAGCCCACTGCGATGTGAGCTTGTTGTCCGGTCAGCTAAGTTATAGGGTTTAAGTGGTAAACATAAGAGTACGCACGCGTACACGCACACGCACACACACGCACAGCCAGAAATACTTTGTGTACAGTGGAGGGAAGCCATAATTGTGGCCCAGCCAGTCTGAGGCTAAGCTTCACTAACAAGAACTTTTTATGTGAATGACAATGTCTTCTCTGGACTGTAATCAAAACACACACACACACACACACACACACACACACACACACACACACACAGGCTGTGGCCACAGACACTTGTGGCCTAAGCATAACTTGCCTCCCTGTGTGTGTGTGTGTGTGTGCGTGCGTGCGTGCGTGCGTGCGTGCGTGCGTGCGGATCTGAGTCAGGGAAAACAAATGTGAGGGTTAGGGTTAGACAGACGGTGCTCAAATGTTTTGTCATCTATAAACACAGACATCCACAGCCTGGTCTGCCTGTTTATCACTTTAGTCTTTACATAGTTAACCCATTTAGACCTGAGGATGATTCTACAAATGTCTTCTAAATCCTGACAGTTTCCTGAAAAACCCTCTGTTTCTACAGTATGTCAGTGGTTCTCAAACATTTTCATGTCAATGATGTATAAATTTAAGATAAGGGAAGGATCGAAGACCAATCAATCATCTGGACTCTGGAGGAGTCCCGTTGAGGAGAATTTGTAAGAATGTAATAGAGTACAAATACTCAAGTCAGAAGGACTGTAAACCTTTTAAACAAGTGAATATTAACTTTATCTTTAATGTTAAACTGTAAATCTATATTAATACCTTTTAAGGATAAATACTTTAGAGGAAAACTACCATACTAAAAGGAGAGAATTAGGCAGAGTAAAAGTATCAAAGTATACCAGAATACCTTAGAATGAGTTTGACACCAGTCACGGAAGAAAGAGGAGTCCACACACCAGAGCTAAGGATTTCCCACTTGATATATATTACCAATTACATCGGGAGAGAAATGGCAGGTCCGTACAGCGTTAAAAAGATCTCTCACTGACACATCATCAGTGACCATATTTTATACTACATGAATTCAAAACAATCTCATGACATGGGAAGTACTCTATTGGAGTTCAGAGGGTAACCAAAAGTGAATAATGGCGGCACCTATAGCTGGGAGGTGTACTTGGCACCCTACCTTTGACGGCCGTGCCGACTAATATAATGTCTTTAAGACGTAAATAGGAGAGCAAGGGAGCCTAGCTGTCTGCTTAGCTACAAGGTCAAATAACATGGGCAACAACATGTTGTTACCGAGGGGTAGATAATGTTATGGCAAACAGGAGAAAACAATACTTTATCTTCCCGCCAGCTGGGGGGAAGAATTAATACTTATCTAAACGTTGGGCAGAAATGAGATGTAAACTCAGTGGGACACAGGGCATGAAAAATACATAGTTATTGGGAACATTTAAACAACATCTACAATAACTCAAAATTATCCATCAGTCAAGGACCCCCAAAAATATATGGAATTGGCCTCCGACCCCCATCTGAAAATATGTAGTTCCAGGGACGCCCCTGAAGCAAAGATTTGAATTAAAAACGTTCGCTGTATGTATTCAAAGATTTGAGGCACATTTTCAAAATAGCAGATCTACAAGCTTGCACGTGTGTGCGCTTGCGTGCACGCGAGGATTTCGGCAGGTTTTAGGTAGATTACATCGTTAGCCAAACTAGCCAAAAGTTGCTACATTTTGCTACATTAAGGCCCCGATTATAGGGAATAAAACAATTACGTCATTTACATCAAGGGTAATGAGGGATTTATTTATTCATTACGTCAAATAGCGTCAAGGGCCATAAGAGGGTTAATGGGATCATGACATAGATTGTCTTTGTAATGTTTTGGATTTTCGGATTCATGCATATTTGCAAATCGCTTTGGATAAAAGGCGCTATATAAATGCACCATTTACCATACAGTACACATCACCTACCATCCATCCATCCATCCATCCATCCATCCATCCATCCATCTATCTATGAAAAGGAGACCAATATCTTTTGTGACTCTTCGTTTGGACTTGAGGCCCAAACAGGGGGTCTTTTGGTCCCATTGTTATAGTCTTTAGTTATAGGACCTCCTGGTCGGGGAATCGAACCCCGACCTCCCAGTCTCAGGGCGGACACTGTAACCACAAGGCCACCGGAGCTGATTCTAAACGTCTGCAAGCCTCTCTGGATGTGTGCGTCGTGCATACTATGTGTTTCACATGCAGTTAATTATATGTATTGCAATGCAGTGCATCTGTCTGTGTCCATCTTTGTCTGCCTGACCACATTTCTGACCGTGTGTGTGTGTGTGTGTGTGTGTGTGTGTGTGTGTGTGCTTGAGGGTGGTTGTGTGAGAAAGAATGAAACAGGACAGTTTCCAGGCTAGCCAACAATCCAGTGAGCAATGCATGCTTTTGTGTGTGTGTGTGTGTTTGTCTGAGGTGAAACCACATCGCCACAAGAAGTTACAGTCACTAGTCTGCAGACACACACACACACACACACACACACACACACACACACACACACACACACACACACACCCCTCCATCTGTCTAGTAGTGTGTGTTTGACCCTATAGCCTCCATTCTCTTTTGATAGCGAGAGATAGATAGAGAGCATCTGTCCCTTTATATTATACTGCTCCCATGAGAATAAACCTGTCCACATAAAACCAATCTAAGGAGTGAATTGAGTGGATAACAGTGTACAGTACAGT
>NW_027637261.1:35551-75432 GCF_951216825.1 Electrona antarctica
TCTATTTCTCGCTCAAATGTTTTCAAAAACATTTTTGAGAGCAATGTTTAGCTGTAAATGACATTGTGTGTCACTAGTGTGTGTGTGTGTGTTTACATGGCTGTCATGTTGGAAACAGCAGTAAATCAAGCGGGGCGCAGCCGTGCAGCTGGTGCTCAGAGGGTTTGATTAGGCAGAGGTCTGTTATACAGCGGAGCGGTCATTATGATGAGATAACTCACCGCTGAATTAAGCGATTGACCACCAATCAGAATCAAGCATTCAACCAAGCCATGTAATAACGGTAAGTATAAATGTACTGTACTTATAGAGTTATACTGTCCGGCCGTTGTTCATCAGAGTGAAGCCTCCTACACACAAACAACATGTTCATCAGAGTGAAGCCTCCTACACTCACACAAACAACATGTTCATCAGAGTGAAGCCTCCTACACTCACACTAACAACATGTTCATCAGAGTGAAGCCTCCTACACTCACACAAACAACATGTTCATCAGAGTGAAGCCTCCTTCACACAAACAACATGTTCATCAGAGTGAAGCCTCCTTCACACAAACAACATGTTCATCAGAGTGAAGCCTCCTACACTCACACAAACAACATGTTCATCAGAGTGAAGCCTCCTACACTCACACAAACAACATGTTCATCAGAGTGAAGCCTCCTACACTCACACAGACAACATGTTCATCAGAGTGAAGCCTCCTACACTCACACAGACATGTTCATCAGAGTGAAGCCTCCTACACTCACACAGACAACATGTTCATCAGAGTGAAGCCTCCTACACTCACACGGACAACATGTTCATCAGAGTGAAGACTCCTACACACAAACATGTTCATCAGAGTGAAGCCTCCTAGACTCACACAAACAACATGTTCATCAGAGTGAAGCCTCCTACACTCACACAGACAACATGTTCATCAGAGTGAAGCCTCCTAGACTCACACAAACAACATGTTCATCAGAGTGAAGCCTCCTACACTCACACAAACAACATGTTCATCAGAGTGAAGCCTCCTACACTCACACAGACAACATGTTCATCAGAGTGAAGCCTCCTACACTCACACAGACAACATGTTCATCAGAGTGAAGCCTCCTACACACACACAGACAACATGTTCATCAGAGTGAAGCCTCCTACACTCACACAAACAACATGTTCATCAGAGTGAAGCCTCCTAGACTCACACAAACAACATGTTCATCAGAGTGAAGCCTCCTTCACACACACAAACAACATGTTCATCAGAGTGAAGCCTCCTACACTCACACAAACATGTTCATCAGAGTGAAGCCTCCTACACTCATAAACAACATGTTCATCAGAGTGAAGCCTCCTACACTCACACAAACAACATGTTCATCAGAGTGAAGCCTCCTACACTCACACAAACAACATGTTCATCAGAGTGAAGCCTCCTAGACTCACACAAACAACATGTTCATCAGAGTGAAGCCTCCTACTCACACAAACAACATGTTCATCAGAGTGAAGCCTCCTACACTCACACAGACAACATGTTCATCAGAGTGAAGCCTCCTACACTCACACAAACAACATGTTCATCAGAGTGAAGCCTCCTAGACTCACACAAACAACATGTTCATCAGAGTGAAGCCTCCTACTCACACAAACAACATGTTCATCAGAGTGAAGCCTCCTACACTCACACAAACAACATGTTCATCAGAGTGAAGCCTCCTACACTCACACAGACAACATGTTCATCAGAGTGAAGCCTCCTACACTCACACAAACAACATGTTCATCAGAGTGAAGCCTCCTACTCACACAAACAACATGTTCATCAGAGTGAAGCCTCCTACACTCACACAGACAACATGTTCATCAGAGTGAAGCCTCCTACACGCACACAGACAACATGTTCATCAGAGTGAAGCCTCCTACACTCACACAAACAACATGTTCATCAGAGTGAAGCCTCCTACACTCACACAGACAACATGTTCATCAGAGTGAAGCCTCCTAGACTCACACAAACAACATGTTCATCAGAGTGAAGCCTCCTACACTCACACAAACAACATGTTCATCAGAGTGAAGCCTCCTAGACTCACACAAACAACATGTTCATCAGAGTGAAGCCTCCTACACACAAACAACATGTTCATCAGAGTGAAGCCTCCTACACTCACACAAACAACATGTTCATCAGAGTGAAGCCTCCTACACTCACACAGACAACATGTTCATCAGAGTGAAGCCTCCTACACTCACACAGACAACATGTTCATCAGAGTGAAGCCTCCTACACTCACACAAACAACAACGCCTGTCCGCGGGACGCAGAGAGGATAAAATATGAGCTCATTGGCAGTTTTTACACACCGTCGGTAAAAGCACATTAAGAAGTGCAGCTTCACAGAATCACGGACGAGGATTCTTTGCTGCTGTCATGACGAAAAAAAGCATGTATCTAAAGAGGCGGGGTTGGAATATTAAGCTCGGAGCACGACGGAATGTTTTGTGATGAATTGGTGTGAGCTGTGCATGCAGGGTGAGAGGTATATATGATGAGCTGTGCATGCAGGGTGAGAGGTATATATGATGTATATAGAGGTATATATGATGAGCTGTGCATGCAGGGTGAGAGGTATATATGATGTATATAGAGGTATATATGATGTATATAGAGGTATATATGATGTATATAGAGGTATATATGATGAGCTGTGCGTGCAGGGTGAGAGGTATATATGATGTATATAGAGGTATATATGATGTATATAGAGGTATATATGATGTATATAGAGGTATATATGATGAGCTGTGCGTGCAGGGTGAGAGGTATATATGATGTATATAGAGGTATATATGATGTATATAGAGGTATATATGATGGTGTGCATGCAGGGTGAGAGGTATATATGATGTATATAGAGGTATATATGATGTATATAGAGGTATATATGATGGTGTGCATGCAGGGTGAGAGGTATATATGATGGAGCTGTGCATGCAGGGTGAGAGGTATATATGATGTATATAGAGGTATATATGATGTATATAGAGGTATATATGATGAGCTGTGCATGCAGGGTGAGAGGTATATATGATGGAGCTGTGCATGCAGGGTGAGAGGTATATATGATGGAGCTGTGCATGCAGGGTGAGAGGTATATATGATGTATATAGAGGTATATATGATGGTGTGCATGCAGGGTGAGAGGTATATATGATGTATATAGAGGTATATATGATGGTGTGCATGCAGGGTGAGAGGTATATATGATGTGAGCTGTGCATGCAGGGTGAGAGGTATATATGATGAGCTGTGCATGCAGGGTGAGAGGTATATATGATGAGCTGTGCATGCAGGGTGAGAGGTATATATGATGAGCTGTGCATGCAGGGTGAGAGGTATATATGATGTGAGCTGTGCATGCAGGGTGAGAGGTATATATGATGTATATAGAGGTATATATGATGGTGTGCATGCAGGGTGAGAGGTATATATGATGAGCTGTGCATGCAGGGTGAGAGGTATATATGATGTGAGCTGTGCATGCAGGGTGAGAGGTATATATGATGTATATAGAGGTATATATGATGGTGTGCATGCAG
Organism: Electrona antarctica; assembly: GCF_951216825.1. Taxonomy (NCBI): domain Eukaryota; kingdom Metazoa; phylum Chordata; class Actinopteri; order Myctophiformes; family Myctophidae; genus Electrona; species Electrona antarctica. The sequence goes on from NW_027637261.1 coordinate 39,149, forward strand.
GGTGAGAGGTATATATGATGAGCTGTGCATGCAGGGTGAGAGGTATATATGATGAGCTGTGCATGCAGGGTGAGAGGTATATATGATGAGCTGTGCATGCAGGGTGAGAGCTATATATGATGAGCTGTGCATGCAGGGTGAGAGGTATATATGATGAGCTGTGCATGCAGGGTGAGAGGTATATATGATGAGCTGTGCATGCAGGGTGAGAGGTATATATGATGTGAGCTGTGCATGCAGGGTGAGAGGTATATATGATGTATATAGAGGTATATATGATGGTGTGCATGCAGGGTGAGAGGTATATATGATGAGCTGTGCATGCAGGGTGAGAGGTATATATGATGTGAGCTGTGCATGCAGGGTGAGAGGTATATATGATGAGCTGTGCATGCAGGGTGAGAGGTATATATGATGAGCTGTGCATGCAGGGTGAGAGGTATATATGATGCCATGGTGTGAGCTGTGCGTGCAGGGTGAGAGATATATATGATGCCATGGTGTGAGCTGTGCATGCAGGGTGAGAGGTATATATGATGAGCTGTGCATGCAGGGTGAGAGGTATATATGATGCCATGGTGTGAGCTGTGCGTGCAGGGTGAGAGATATATATGATGCCATGGTGTGAGCTGTGCATGCAGGGTGAGAGGTATATATGATGAGCTGTGCATGCAGGGTGAGAGGTATATATGATGAGCTGTGCATGCAGGGTGAGAGGTATATATGATGAGCTGTGCGTGCAGGGTGAGAGGTATATATGATGCCATGGTGTGAGCTGTGCATGCAGGGTGAGAGGTATATATGATGCCACTGCAATCCAAACGTTGCAATCCATTGTGGGGGTGAAATATTATTCTAATTAAATCTAACCAGTCTTTATGGTAGAGTAAAACCTTTCACGGCACAGCGGTTCTCAAAGTAAAATGGTAAATGGTGCCTTTATCCAAGGTGCTTTACATAGATTGTGCATTACCTTCACACATTCACACACCGATTGCGGCGGAAGCCATGCAAGGTACCAACCAGCACATCGGGAGCAATTTGGGGTTCAGTGTTTTGCCCAAGGACACTTCGACATGTAGACAGGAGGAGCCGGGATTCGAACCGCCGACCCATGGATCATTGGACGACCTGCTCTACCTCCTGAGCCACAGCCGCCCCAAAGGGGAGTCCATGGACTCTCTCTCAGGGGGTCCTTGCAGGGGTTCCATATGGGGGTCCTTGCAGGGGTTCCATATGGGGGTCCTTGAAATTAACCCATTTAGACCTGAGGACGATTCTACAAATGCCTTCTAAATCCTGACAAAGCCAGAGTTCTGTCAGTCAAATGACATGTATTTGTCAGCGTTACTCCGTCACACATATAGGCTAAACATGAACGTAATAAATGTAGGCTAATAAATAATTGAAAAACAAAGCAACGGCCTTGTTGCTTTTCACCGAGTGCCGCGCTACGAGCTTGTAGATCTGCTATTTTTGAAAAATCTTGAAAATGTGGCTCAAATCTTTGAATATGTATTCTTTCAAAGCCAACGTTTTTAACTCAAATCTTCTGGGAGGGGTCCCTGGAACAACATATTTTCAGATGGGGGTCGGCGGCCAATTACACATCATTTTTGGGGTCCTTGACATGAAATATTGAGAACCACTGATATAGAAACATGAGGTTTTTCAGAAAACTGTCAGGATTTAGAAGACTTTTTTTTTTTCTTTTTTTTTTTTGACGTCAGGCCAGAATGGGATAATATCCGTCACCAACAGTACAGAGGGGGGGGGGGGGGGGGGGGGATCTAATTAAACTCGTAACACAATACAAAACAATAGATAACCACACGTTTAGCAAAATGGTAGAATAGCAACAGCAATGTACAGTATGTACAGTATGTAAAACCTCTGGACAGAAGCACAGCAGAATGTTCCTGTCCAGGTTCATCCCCAGAGAGGAACCCAGGTGACAATTTACATTAAGTGCAGCAATCTGTTATAGTGTAGAACCCAAGGCAGGAATATCCACCCAGCACGCACGCACGCACGCACGCACGCACGCACGCACGCACGCACGCACACACGCACACACACACACACACACACACACACTCGCTGAAAATAGCCGATCTATACAAGCTTGTAGATCTGCTATTTTCAGCATGCAACCTATAGTGTAAAATGACTTATAGTGACATGTTAACATTTTAGTCTAGTTTATATTCGTCAACGAAATTGTCAGTATATTAGTCTCAGTTTTAGTCATCGTAGCTTAGTTTCCATTTAGTTTCCATTTAGTTTTTCGTCAGTGGAAAGAGTTAGTCGACGAACATCTTTTGTCTTAGTTTTAGTCGACAAAAACTGGTGAGAACAGGTCACAGAACCGCCACCTGAAATCAAGCGAGCCTGAAACCGCCAGGCGGTAAATGTATTGATTCACAATTCAGAAGACTTGCTGCGTCCGCATCAGACATCTCTGAAAGTTACTTGTTAGTTGTTACTCTTACAAAATGTGGATAAAATAACACTTCTGAAATGTGTTTGCCTCTAAGCAAAAAAAAGAAAAGAACGGAGGCCTCAGACGAAAAAGAAAAAAAAGCAATCAAATTCTGTTCTGTTTAAATCAAGTAGTGTAAAATGCAGCAGCAACAAGCATTACCATCTGCTGTTATGTTTACAGTTATGGACCCTCGCTGGTCCATCTTACAATTTAGGCATTTAGCAGACGCTCTTTTAATATATATTCTTTCAGAGCCAACGTTTCTCAAATCTTTGCTTCTGAGGGGTTCACTGGAACAACATGTTTTCCAGAGCGTCTTACATTAAGCAAGACAAAGAATAAAAAAGCATGGCAAATTGGCAATACATCAATTACATACGAAATAGTTATCATAATGAATTGCATTTTTATAGTGCTTTACAATGGTTCATTCATTCATACATTGGGAGGTGAAGGTTCCTTCATTCATACATTGGGAGGTGAAGGTCCATTCATTCATACATTGGGAGGTGAAGGTTCATTCATTCATACATTGGGAGGTGAAGGTTCATTCATTCATACATTGGGAGGTGAAGGTCCATTCATTCATACATTGGGAGGTGAAGGTTCATTCATTCATTCATTGGGAGGTGAAGGTTCATTCATTCATACATTGGGAGGTGAAGGTTAATTCATTCATACATTCGGAGGTGAAGGTTAATTCATTCATACATTCGGAGGTGAAGGTTAATTCATTCATACATTCGGAGGTGAAGGTTAATTCATTCATACATTCGGAGGTGAAGGTTAATTCATTCATACATTCGGAGGTGAAGGTTAATTCATTCATACATTCGGAGGTGAAGCGGCGAACAGCCGACGCCAGCGTCCTCACTTCCCACATTCACACACCAACGGTGGCAAGCTCACGCCGACCGACTCATTGGAGGCAGTGTGGGGTTCAGTGTCTTGCCCAAGGACACTTCGACATGTGGACAGGAGGAGGAGCCGGGAATCCGGGATTCGAACCGCCGACCCAGGGATCATTGGACGACCTGCTCTACCTCCTGAGCCACAGCCGCTACGAATCATATCATGAATCCTACGTAAGCTAAGAGCGTAACAGTGGAAAACCTATATAATGAAACTATTATATTTCTACAGATGGGTCTCAGTGGAAGAGCAGCTAGACCAACCACAACCACCGCAGTACGTTAGTTATATTGTATTAACTCATTTAGGCCTGAAAGAAATGTCTTCTAAATCCTGACAGTTTTCTGAAATACCTATGTTTCTAGGCCTATATCACTCAATATTTCATGTCAAGGACCCCAAAAATGATCTGTAATTGGCCTCCGACCCCCATCTGAAAATATGTTGTTCCAGGGACCATCCCCAGAAGCAAAGATTTGAGTTAAAAACATTTGTACGATTTTTCAAAAATAGCAGACCTACAAGCTCGTAGCAGCTTGTAGATCTGCTATTTTTCAATAGCTAAAGTATAACATAATGTTTAAAACACCAAAAGGGGTTCCCGCCCAAAATGTATTAACAGAATCTAGCATACAGATTGAAATAATGTTCCATTCACCCACTAAATCTTCCAGTGTAGGATCTAGTGAGGAGATTAACTCACATTAGAAAATAATATATTTCTGCTGTCAGGAAACTCCAATATGTTCATTTTTCAGGAAATTAACAATATACATTTTTCAGGAAATAAAGAAATTATTTTAATTTAATTATATTATATTTTGAAAACAAAGCAATACTGCCTCATCAAAGTTGGTGTTGTAACTTTATATATTGCCACTCAGGTGGAAGAGCGCATCACTGCATGCCTGGCTGACATCTCACAGTGGATGTCCTCCAACCACCTCAAGCTGAACCCAGACAAGACTGAGCTTCTCTTCTTCCCAGCTAAGTCCTGCCCTATGCGGGAGCTAACTATTTCCGTAGACAACGCCCTGATAACGTCTGTCCCAACAGCCAGGAACCTTGGTGTTGTCCTGGACAGTCAGCTCTCGTTTAAAACTCACATCACAGCTGTCACTCGATCCTGTAGGTTCACACTCTATAACATACGACGAATTAGACCGTTCCTCACCCGGGAATCAGCCCAGCTCCTAATCCAGACAACAGTCTTGTCAAAACTTGACTATTGTAATTCGCTCCTTACTGGCCTACCGGCATGTGCACTTAAGCCTCTCCAACTGATCCAAAATGCCGCAGCTCGTCTGGTCTTCAACCAGCCAAAATTCTCACATGTCTCCCCCCTGCTCCGCTCCCTGCACTGGCTCCCAGTCGCTGCCCGCACAGAATACAAAACTCTGATGCTGGCATTCAAAGCAACCAAAGGTATGGCTCCCCCATATTTTGCAACCATGATTGAACCCTACAAACCCTCCCGCGCACTCAGATCAGCCAACGCAGGAAAGCTGGAAGTACCCTCACTAAAAACGCCGGGACAACGCTCCACACGTCCCAAACTCTTCTCCCTTCTGGCCCCAAAACTGTGGAATGCACTCCCCGTTGCAGTCAGAACTGCAGCATCACTCCCAATCTTCCGCCGTAGTCTGAAGACCCACCTTTTCAGACTCCATCATGGCCCATAGCACTTATCCTACCCCCTTAGACAGCACTTTTTAGACTTAGATAGCATTTGAAACAGACTTATAGCATGTCATGTAGACAGCACAATAATTGCATTGTATGTAGTCATAGCACATCATAGAACATATGTATAGCATAGTATAGTATATATGTATAGTTAATATGTATAGCGTCATTATATAGATATGTTCTAGTTACGTTCTTAGCTTACGCATGTTTCTTGATAAATGCATTTTATATATGTGATGTATTCCCATACTTTGGTTCTTGCCTAATGTAAGTCGCTCTGGATTAAGAGCGTCTGCTAAATGCCTAAATTGTAAATTGTAATTGGGGGAGAGGTGGTGGAGTTTTGAGGGTCCAATGGAGTTAAGAGGTTTTGTCCAAAGCACTTTTTACCACTTTCCATTGGTTCAATATTTTCGAAACAACACACAGACGTAAAGGGTGTTTATGCCAAAAAAAATCAAAAACCTAAAAAATTGAGTTATGAGGTTTCCTCCCGACAGCAACGACAAAAAAAACAAAACAGATTCAGTCTCTCTCATAAAATATGTTTGCCTCACACACAAAACATACCGTGGCATGCATATGGTTTCTTGTTAAGTTGGGGAGAGAGTGTCCAATCATGGCCCCGAAAATTCAATTAAAACTGATTCAATTTTGTTATTCTCTTCTCCAGGGAGCAGAGCTGCCTGCATGCCGCTTCTCGCTGCCTGGCTTCTGGCCGAACAATGGACTGAAACACGGAGAACAACAATGGACTGAAACACGGAGAACAACAATGGACTGAAACACGGAGAACAACAATGGACTGAAACACGGAGAACAACAATGGACTGAAACAGCACGGAGAACAACAATGATAGCCTGCAGCCATAACGGTTAAGTAAACAATTGTGGGGGTTTACTGTCCACCGGACAGCGAGCTCATCTCTGGAAACTATATTGAGTGTAAAAATTACAAAGGCTACAGCTGAGACTTCTTTGGGCACGATCCGCTGGTCACTGTATATGGTTTACATACAGCGCCCTCGCGGCACTGCTTACTGCTCAGCGGGGTGTAAAAAAAGAAATACAAAATAAATGCATTTTTATAGCGCTTTTCCAAGTGCTCAAAGCGCTTTACAATGGTCCATTCATTCATACATTGGGAGGTGAACAGTCGACGCCAGCGTCCTCACTTCCCACATTCACACACCGACGGTGACGAGCTCACAGCCTCACACCGACCGACTCATTGGAGGCAGTGTGGGGTTCAGTGTCTTGCCCAAGGACACTTCCACATGTGGACAGGAGGAGCCGCCGGGATTCGGTCCGCCGACCCAGGGTCTCATTGGACGACCTGCTCTACCTCCTGAGACACCTTACTATAGCGCGTCAAATCTCCACGTGACGTGTAATTGTACGCGTGTGTGCGCTTGTCCATGTGTACCGTATAGCATGAGGATGTTGTGGTGAATGTCATCTAGGATGTGTGTACGCGTGTGTGTGCGTGCGTGCGTGCGTGACTTTGCGCTCCGTGTGCACGTGCACCAAGGGGCTCTGAGTGACTTATCTGGGACGGCACACATCAGAGGCAACAACAGCGGTAGAAATTCAATTTCCTGGTGACTACAGAAGGCGCGGGTGAGAACTGAGAGCCGAGAGCGTGACTGAACAGGTGTGACTGCAAAGATTTCCTTTAATATAGGCGAGATCACAGGGAGTGAGAGAGAAAAAGTGCTTTCTTGCTGACATTGTTTCATTTTTTCTTTGGGCCCGTGCGTGCGTGCGTGCGTGCCTGCGTGTGTGCGTTTGTGTCGTTGTGTGCTGCGACTGTAGCAGCTGAATTCAGCAGATATTGGGGTGAGGGCTGTAGTGGGGGGAGGGCTGTGGTGGGGAGGAGTGGGGGGAGAGCTGTACTAGTGTCGCTCAAAACCAGAGGGAGAACAAGAGTTGGGAGCACAGAAAGGGAAAACAAAGGAAAGAGGTAACATCATGAATTAAGAAATGGAGGTGGGGGGAGGGGAGGGGAGGGGAGGGGAGGGCAGAGGAGGGGAGGGGAGGGGGGAGCAAAGACATGACGACAGAGAGAAAACAAAAGGAAGCGCAATGGAAAGCGGAAGCAACAGAGATGAACATAAAGAGAGTATGTGAAGGGGAGAATTATGGGCTAATGTGTGTGCGTGCGTACGTACGTGCGTGCGTGCGTACGTGCGTATGTGCGTATGTGTTGGAGGAGACCACAGGCGCACGTGGCTGCAAGGGGTGACACTGTCCCACTTTCATGTTCAACCAACCCACCACCACCAGCACAGGGTCCCATGATTAATGAGAACTCTTCACAAGCACCGACTGCCAGCTCTTTGAGTTGCGCACACACACACACACACACACACACACACACACACACACACACACACACACACACACACACACACACACACACACACACACACACACACACACACACACACACACACACACACACACACACACACACACACACACACACACACAGTGGTGGAAGGTTACTACATTGACTTACTTCTACTCCACGACATCTATTTGACAACTTTTTTCATTATCACTACAAAACATGCATTAAACACTTCAGCCCTATATATACACAGTGGGCGGGAAAACAAGGAGGGTTAACCACACCCCTTGAGGCAAAACCACACCCCTCGGGGGAGTGGCCCCCAAAGGTACCTCTGAGCCAGTGATGGGCCCGCATGGGTACCTCCGAGGTCAGAACGAAGGTACCCTACTGTACATTTTGGCCATTTGAAAATAGCAGATCTACAAGCTCACAATGGGTCTTGAAGATCTGCTATCTTCAAAAGATGTTGTTTTTGAGTGGTGTAAACCACTCCTACAACTGGCTTTGTTAGTGCAGAAAAAATGAGCATGGTTGCTATGTTCACCCTGTTCACCCGGGTGTGATTTCATTACTAACGCTTTGTTAGTGCAGAAAAAATGAGCATGGTTGCTATGTTCACCCTGTTCACCCGGGTGTGATTTCATTACGTCAGACATGATTTCATTACGTCAGACAGGCTATATAACACCACTCAGTTCACACGGGTGTGATTTTTTTTATACATTTGAAAACTTGACATGGGACATTCTGCACAGTGAGTTACTTTCTACTTGTTGTACTTTTAAGTATACGTATTGATTCCAATAGAGCGTCGTAGTCCCGCCCTCTACCATGGACCAGGAAATTATTCTCCGTTAACAACTCACAACAACATAAACAACATTAAATTCACTTTGCCACTCGATCTGCCATTCACTTTATGCATGCGCATACCTTCTATTCTTTTATAGAGTACGAAATGAATTCCGGGACTTTTACTTGTAGAGGTCTAACGGGAGTATAGCATTGCAGTATTTATATTCCACAGCACAAAGGAATGCTCTGTTCCTCATTGTTCTCCCCCGTGGCCCAGGTTCAGGTTCAGTGTGCTGCCCCGTTTGTCCTGGTTCTGTCCGTGACAAACTGTTCTGGGACACGGTGGCATGGCGGCGTATCTAGGCCATGTGGCGGCGGCGGTATACGTGCATGTGGCGGGCGGCGGTATACGTGCATGGCGGTTCGGCCGCGTGCATGGCGAGTGAAAAGTGACGGGTGTTAAAAGTTCACTTTAGCCACAGCCACATCCATCCATCTTCAACCGCTTATCCGTAGTCGGGTCGCGGGGGCAACAGCTCCACCACATAGACCTCCGGACTTCCCTCTCCAGAGCAACATTAGTGACTTCCTCCTGGGGGATCCCGAGACGTTCCAAGGCCAGTGAGTAGTGACTTCCTCCTGGGGGATCCCGAGACGGTCCAAGGCCAGCGAGTAGTGACTTCCTCCTGGGGGATCCCGAGACGGTCCAAGGCCAGTGAGTAGTGACTTCCTCCTGGGGGATCCTGAGACGCTCCAAGGCCAGTGAGTCTTCCTCCTGGGGGATCCCGAGACGTTCCAAGGCCAGTGAGTCTTCCTCCTGGGGGATCCCGAGACGTTCTAAGGCCAGTAAGTCGATGTAATCCCTCCATCTGTGCCTTGGTCTGCCACGGCCACAGTGGGGGTATTATGTATTATTAATCATGCTTGGTCAACGAAGTGACCCCCCTTATCAAAACGGCGTGTCGCTGCAGGCTGGCACTTCATTATAGGATATCCTACGATTACACGCGGCAGAAAATGGACCCGACAGATCCCTGCGGGGCCGTTGTCAGAATAAAGCGGAATTCCACGATCTTGGCATACATTGGGTTAACACAATCAGTGCCGGGATTCCTTCAAAATAGAAGCTCTGGGGTGCCGGAAAGACATGGCAGCTTTTACTCTGATAGAGGGTATGCGCATGCATAAAGTGAGATCGACAGGCAAAGTGAGTTTAACATTGTTTAATGTCGTTTAATGCAATCAGACAGGACTTTTCTGTTTGAATGCATGGGCTGTCAAGGCCAGAAAGTAGTTTTCTGCCACTCAGTGGGTGTTCTTGCATAACATCCGGATTTGATGATGATGTCACGCGCATACCCTCTATAATAAGCATAGCCTTGACTTGGTACCGCACTTGGACTGGGATGGAGAGGAGAGTGAGTGTTTGTGTGTGCGGTGTTGGATTAGCTGGATGCTGGAAGCCGGGTGGCAGCCCGACTTTATATATTGCTTTTAGAGTTTGGTAAATTGTATTCTCCAGAAGTGTCTCCAATGCAATTACACTTTTCATTTTTGGCATTCCCCGTCTGTGGAATAAAACCCCAATTACTACTAGAAGGACCACATTACACGCGACTCACCTTAATAAGTACTTCAAGGCCGAAAACCCCATTGTCGCTCAGACAAAGACAGTCTCCTGCACATTAAGGCGTATTACTGGTATGTGTTTTTTGCCCAGTGTCTATGATGTCATGGACAGTGTCTATGATGTCATGGACAGTGTCTATGATGTCATGGACAGTGTCTATGATGTCATGGACAGTGTCTATGATGTCATGGATAGTTGGACACTGGGCTCACTTCCTTCCTGGACTACAATACCCATAATGCATGTGCGACGCGGTGTGGGCTTGTAGATCTGCTATTTTCAGCATGCAACCAAAGTGTAAAATCTGCCATTACATCAAGGCCTGTCAAAACACATTTTAGTCGACTAAAATCGTATGACATTTAGTCGACTAAAACTGGACTAACACTAGAACATTTCAGGTGACTAAAATGTGACTAAAAAACTAATAATAATAATAAAACTTTATTTGTATAGCACCTTTCATGACATGAAATGCAGCTCAAAGTGCTTTACACAAAAAAGGAAAAGAAAGGCAGGGCATAAACAATACAGTGAGGACATGAATAAATTATTTTTTAAAAAGACAAATAAATCAATTAAAAGCAAGGGTGTAGAAGTGGGTCTTGAGCTGAGCTTTAAAAATGTCTACAGAGGCTGCCTGTCGAAGGTACAGTGGGAGTTTGTTCCACGCCGTCGGCCCCTAGAAGCAAAAAGCTGCTTCCCCGTATTTTTTAGTTGCCATATTTTTAGGCAAAGCGAGCAGGCCAGCAGTGGAAGACCTTAGGGGGCGGTTTGGGACATATTTCGGCAGGCAGTCATGTAGGTAGGAAGGTGCGAGACCATTGAGAGCTTTATAAACAAGTAAAATAATTTTAAAATCAATCCTAAAAACAACCGGAAGCCAGTGCAATGAGGCCAAGACTGGAGTAATATGTTCTCTCATCTTAGTTCTAGTTAAGACTCTGGCTGCTGCATTTTGGACAAGTTGTAACCTTTCAGTTGTTTTCTTAGGCAATCCAGAAAAAAGTGCATTGCAGTAATCAAGCCGAGAAAAAACAAAGGCGTGGATTAGCGTTTTTGCATCGTCCAGTGACAAATAGGCTCTGATTCGTGCAATATTTCTAAGATGAAAAAAGGCAATCTTGGTAACATGATTAATGTGTGAATTAAAATTCAATTCAGAATCAATAATGATCCCCAAGTTCTTTACTGTACTGTTACTTTCTACAGTCAGGTTGCCAAGTCTGCTTATTAAAAAACGAAATGAAAATTATTCAAAAGACCTACGACTGAAAACTAAAATCACAATTTACTGTCAAAAACACCACAGCGCTGGAGCCTTCAGCAACCGGTTGCTTCTTGGCTCCTCCTCTGATCCTCCATGCCTGCCTCTTATCTGAGGACCATGGGGTTTTGACAGTGGCGTGCACAGATAGACACTAGGGGGTGCTAGAGCACCCCCTGCCCTTTTGGCAATGTGCCCTTTTTTGCCCTTTCTTTTTTTTGATTTTTCAAAAATAGCAGACCTACAAGTTCATAGCGCGCCACTCGGTGGCGCGCTATGAGCTTGTAGATCTGCTATTTTTCAATAGCTAAAGCATAACATAATGCTAACACCAAAAGGGGTTCCCGCCCAAAATAGATTAAGGCAACCGGCCGGTTCCACGCGCTGCACAAGGTGCCCTTTTTTAACTTGAGCACCTGCCCCTCTAAATGTCTGTGCACGCCACTGTGCCTCTTATCTGAGGACCATGGGGTTTTGATGTCGCCATTCATTCATTTAGCTTATCATCATCAGTCCCAGAGAGAGAATGTGCTCTGAGAGAGAGACACAGCACTGGCCCGCTGTGAGCTTGTAGATCTGCTATTTTTCAATAGCTATAGTATAATATAAAACATGCACCAAAAGGGGTTCCCGCCCAGAATGGGTTAATGCTGTGTGTCAATATAGATTGAGAACGCCCGGGGGCCTCATGCGGCCCCCCCCCCCATCTTCACTTAATGCGGCCCTCAGGTTAATATCAGAATACTGATAATATTATTGATTTGCAAACATTTACGCTTTAATTACTTCCATCTAAATTAAGTAGCTTAATGAGTAGTATTAAAAGGTTATTGTATTTTTGACGTCCAATGTAATTATAGTTCACATAAGTTAAAGGTGATATAGACAAGTTTTCAGCCAAAATTTAAAATATATATAAATTTATTTTTTGGGTCTTTTCCCTCTCTATCTTTCCCTATATTGTGATGCTGAGGTGTTCTCCTGCAACAGCACACTCCCCCTTTGCCTCCCTGTGGCTGAATGCACTGTTTATATCCACTACAGTTTACTAGACGGGACGTCGGGGGGGATTTCAACTTTTAGCCAATTGCAGCGCGAGGCTGTGGCGGTGTGTTCAACCCAGCAGTATTATAATGAAAACGCGATGCGATTTCATTGCAATGTATAATATTATCCCCATATCTTAGTTTCATCAACATTGTTCATGTGAAATAGTATGTTTATGATTTAATATGTAAGCCTATTGAAATTACCATATGAGAATCGCTATGTATAGGCATGGCATAGTTGGGTGGTGTGAAAACACCAGCAGCCGCAGCACCCCTAAGAACTCGGAGGATCCTAGAAGTCACAGAACGTCGGACCCCCGACCCCCCCCATAAAATCTCCTGGTTACATCAATATGATCGTTCATGTGGAGTGGGTTATATGTGCTTATTTGTTGAAATGGTGGAAGTGAGTATTAGTATCATGTCGCGGTTTGTCACCGCCGCGGCGACTGCCTGCCCCGGCCGGCTTGAAGCATGCATTCAACCCGTGCTCGCCAACGGTGACAGCCGTCGCGGATCATCATAGCGATTTTTCTTCATTGCAATGAATAACCGTGGACAGAATAGTTCACATGAACGATGCTGTAGTAGTGGCTGGGGCATTTGTGGGGCAATATATGTTTTATATGCACGATTACAAATAAAGGAGAATTGAATTGAGAGTCAGTGAGTCTCCTCCTCCCCTACTTCCTCATTTGCGGGACTCGTCGTGTGATATTGCGATTATGCTACAGTTATCCTTAAAACAACGTCAACTCAATGTCATTGTTGTAACTAAGATATCGATAGAAATTCATAATTTTTTAATGTCATATTTAGCCATACGAGCTCAATATCCATAGCGTCCCTCCCAGCAGCAACAACAATCCCATAGCCTGAAGTGACCTGGCTCGGCCAATAGAATGACAGGGGTGGAGCTATTTGAATTCTGTGTACAAACACTGAAAACTTGTCTATATCACCTTTAACATAACTACAATAAAAGGCATTTGAAATTAAATACAGTTTTAACTTTTTTTGGATTACAATTCAAAAATAGCAAAAAAGACTTAAATTCAATTAATCGCAATGCAACGCGTTTTGAGCTTTGAGTGTGTGTGTGTGTGTGTGTGTGTGTGTGTGTGTGTGTGTGTGTGTGTGTGTGTGTGTGTGTGTGTGTGTGTGTCTCTCTCCATTCGTCACTGTTGCTCTTTTTTTTCACGTTTATTTAACAGGGACACCAAAACAATGTGTCAGTTATGAAAACATGAAACCGCTTACAAAACAATACAGGCAGATGCATCTAATCTATATAATACTATATGCTATACTAATCATATTTTAAAACAAACTTACACAATACCCATTACTTGCTGTCTCAAACTGCAGGAAACATGTTTGGGATTGTAAATTACTAGAATTTCGCGGGCCTTTGGCCCGCTCATCCTAGCGCCATGCGATGCGTGGCAAATGGGAAGAAGGCAATGGCAACCCATGATGTTTTCATTTATGCATTTGCTTGGCAAGCGCAAAGTTGCCAAGCTGGCTGAGTGGCCCGGTTTGGTTTTGTGTATTTGCGTATGAAAGCGAGCATGGCAAGGCGCAGGAACAGTATACTGTACTGTACTGTGATGTAAGTCTTTGTACTGTACTCATGTGTACTGTACTGTTCTCTGTACTGTTGTTATTATAGTTGTTATTAGTGTTGTGTTCTTATTAGGGCCGGGACTTTAACGCGTTAATTGAGATCAATTAACTACAGAAAAATTAACGCGTTAAAAAAATTAACGCATTTTAATCGCACTATTTTTTTCACCGCGGAACGTTGTCACTGGACAGTTTTCAGATGGACCGGCGCACCACCCAGTTCACCGAGTGAAGTGTCCGTTGTTACAGGGAGTGGAAACCACCCCCCTTTAGAATGGTATGGCCCAGCAGCATTGGGGGAACAATAACACCACCAGACAGTTCACCAGACCGGGGGAAGCCGCTGAGATCACTTTGCTTGTCCCCGTGGATTGGAAATAGGATTTAAAAGGCTATCCGATGATAGCGTGGATTACAGCACAGTTGTGTGCAATTATTCAATAAAGAATTCGCATATCACCGAAGACCGCACCTCGTCAAGCCTCCAGTATCGGCTCGATGCGAAACATGTTGCATGTTGCCTAGCCTGGAAGCTAACGTCAACAACAGTAGCTCTGGTCCATAGCGTAGTTAGGACTCAGGAGGAGTTCTATGGTACTTAATTTGATCCTTTCCCCTCAGACCCACGGAAGTGCAGGCTGTGCAGCCCCTCGTTTTTAGCACAAAAAAATATGTGAAAGCCTACTTTCCTCCTTCTAACACTATGGATCAGAGCTAACGTTATTCCAACTACCAGTAGCAATTCAAGGACCCGACCAGATGACATGGTTTCTAACTAAACGGTTATGGCCAAATAAAATGTAAAATCTGTTAATGGCTGTTACTGTATGTCCACGGAAGAAACACAGAGGTGCTTTCTTATGGTCATGTCACATATTTGCTGCACCAAGCCCCCCCCAACCCTGTGGAATGCATTCCCCAAACTCTCAGAAACATGCCCCCACCATCCAAACCTTCAATATTGCTTTCCCCAGCTATTTCATCTATTTAATTCCTTAGTGTTTTTCCTCTAATAAAGTTGTTTTTGATTTATCATGTCCCCCTTGTAAAGCATTTTTGGGTACTCAGAAAAGCTCTATATAAATTATTAAATTTGAGATATTATAATTTATTACTACAAAAACAATGTTTTATTGCTTAAACTTATGTATTCACTATTCATTGATTCACTAGTATACCAAAATCCATTAAAAAAAATAGCTTTCTCACTGTTCTCGGGTCAAATAATGATATGCGATTAAAATGCGATTAATCGAGATTAATTAACTACAAAGCCTCTGATTAATTAGATTAAAATTTTTAATCGAGTCCCAGCTCTAGTTCTTATTTGTTTTATTATTATTATTATTACATGGATTAATATTCTGATGTGAGCTTTCTTGCTGTACTGTACTCATGTGTAGTACTGTTCTCTGTACTGTTGATATTATTGTTGTTATTAGTGTAGTGTTGTTATTTTTTATTATTATTATTATTGAAAGAGAGCATGGCAAGGCGCAGGAACAGTATACTGTACTGTACTGTAAGTCTTTGTACTGTACTGTACTGTACTCATGTGTACTGTACTGTACTGTACTGTTCTCTGTACTGTTATTAGTGTTGTGTTCTTATTTATTATTATTATTATTATTATTACATGGATTAATATTCTGATGTGAGCTTTTTTTCTGTACTGTACTGTACTCATGTGTACTGTACTGTTCTCTGTACTGTTGTTGTTGTTATTATTATTATTATTAGTGTATATTAGCGTTTTGTGGCGTGTGTGTGTGTGTGTGCGTGCGTGCCATTTCAGCTGCATCGCGAGGCGATCCAAAACCCCCCCCCCCCGCACACGCACGCACGCACGCACGCACGCACACACCACACACACACACACACACACACACACACACACACACACACACACACACACACACACACACACACACACACACACGTCTGCAGTGACACTGTGTTGTACACAGCTGTTTTGTGTTGCAGCGCGTTGTTGCAGCGTGCGCGTGTGCGTGTAGGTGTTGTTGTTCTTATCCATATATGCGCCTCGGTTCGTCCTGATTGTACGACGCCAGGTGTCGACGCGGTCGTGTTTGCATTATTGTAACTGTGTATGTAATCGCGGTGCTCTCCGTCCAAGTTAGAATCAGTGTAGAACCTGTGTTGTTGTTCTTCTTCTTCAACGTTTGGTTTCCGGCAGGCTGTACACTGTGTGTGTGTGCACGCGTGCGTGTGTGTGTGTGTGTGTACTGTGTAACTTCCGGTAGTGTTTCCGGAAGTGTGAAAGGTATCACGAAAAACACGTGGGTCACGTCAGTGGCGGCTGGTGACTTTTGTCCTCGAGAGGGCGCTATAAAAATATCAAGAAAACATGCACTATAGGTATCATCACATTCAATGGAAGGCTTTTAAAAATACCAAATAAACATGGCATTGCCAAACATGGCTAATTTCACTGCATTTTCCATGTAGATTGAGGCTACAGGTTTTGTTTTTTCATTGTCTTGTTGTTCCATTATGAAAATGAATTATTATCTTTACCTGGCTCCATGTGGCTCATCATTCATGTTTTTCTAGCGTCTATGGTGACTGTGTGTTAAACTATATGTCAAACTGTGTTGTGATGTTTATGCTGCCCCCAAGTGGTTTGTGGTGTGAATAACATTGATCGCACACATTTTGCGACCCAGTGGCTTCCTATGTGCATTACTCTTCAGTGCTGAGAGTCAAGGGCTACAGATGAACGCACAGCAACATGTGACACTCAGTAACCAATCAGAAACGTCACACAACGTAAACAACATGTGACATTTCATGGCAGCATAATACAACGTGGCAGCATAATACAACTTTTAATCACTGCCTTTGGTTAGTGGTTCCTTATATTATATAATATTTACGTTTTATTCAGGGGTTGTGCATGGTGGTGCGGCGCACCAGCGCCCCCTATGGACCGGCCGCCACTGGGTCACGTGGTGGGGTTGTGAGCCATTGGGAAGGGGTGATGTAGTGTTGCCAGGTCCACGTATTGTAAGCGAGTGGTAGTGTGTGTAAGTATAGGCTGTAGGCTGTAGGAAGTCAGGGTTTGCGGCCTTGTTTACATAGACGTGGCAACAATGTTGGCGGTGCAGCCAATGAAAAGAGGGGAATCACGGGATGCAGTGTTGCCAGGTCCGCGAATTGTAAGCGAGTTGTAAGTAGCGTGTTGAATGGCATTTTTTCTGGGCTTGTTTTCATAGACCTGGCAACATGTGAGTGTGTGCGTGCGGGGGTGTGGGTGCTTGGGGAGATATTGTTTGTTGTGAAGAGATACAATGCCGGCGTGGGTGTGGAAGGGAGGCAACGTTGGTGTCAGTGCAATGAGTGATGTTCCGCGGGTGGTGTTGAGGGTCGGCGTTCGGCGCGATATGAGGAGATAGCGGCCGAACGACGCGGAGGGTAAGTGTGTGACGTGCCTGCCGTGTGAGTGTAGTGTGTTGCAGTGTGTCAGTGACGTGTCAGTGATGTATGCAGTGTGTGACTTTGGGTCCCTTTTCCTGGGTTGGGTACAACTTCTCACTTGTATATATAGATATTTAACCAATTTTGGCCTGACGTCGAAATTTAAAAAAATGTCTTCTAAATCCTGACAGTTTTCTGAAATACTCATTTTTCTGTATCAGTGGTGCTCAATATTTCATGTCAAGGACCCCAAAAATGATATGTAATATGCAATATACAAGGGGGAGCAGAGAAAGAGAGAGGAGAGAAAGAAAGACAAGATGGAGGATGCAGGGGGAGACAAGAGAGTTATGTTGCGTTCACACTAGAGTTGTACTCTGGCCGAGAGGAGAGGAGAGGAGAGGAGGGGAGGGGAGGGGAGAGGAGAGGAGAGGAGAGGAGACGAGACGAGGGGAGGGGAGGGGAGGGGAGGGGAGAGGAGAGGAGAGGAGACGAGACGAGACGAGAGGAGGGGAGAGGAGGAGAGGAGAGGAGAGGAGAGGAGAGGAGAGATTGATCCTAAACGTAATTTACAGCAGAATAATCACGGACATGGCTCTCTCTCGCTCTCTCTGAGGTGTATTGGAGAACACTAAAGATGATGGACCTTCTCTCTCTCTCTCTGTCTGCACTGTAGTCTCTCACTCACTCTCTCTCTGTCTGCACTGTAGTCTCTCACTCACTGACTCAGACTCACACACATATGCATGCACACACGCACACACGTTCACATACAAATACATGCTCAGACATAAGAGGGGGCCAATTACACACGCACTCACTCACTCACACACGCACGTGCGTGCGAACGCACACACGCAAACCCCTGTACAGTGAAATAGAGGATGGAGGCTATTACTCACCTATGGAGACTATAGACGGACGGACGGACGCACGCACGCACGGACGCACGCACGCACGCACGCATGCACACATGCACGCACGCAAACACACTCTATAACGCAGTTGGATTGAGTCAATTACACAGCACATACTCATTCGCTCACCCACGCACGCACGCACGCACGCACGCACGCACGCACGCACGCACGCACGCACGCACGCACGCACGCACGCACGCACGCACAGTCATCACACACTTCTGTCTGAGGAGAGGAGGAGGCAGCCAATTACAGTCAGCAGGGAGGAGAATGGCGTTTTAACTGCGCCCCGCCCCCCACTCCTATCCCCGCCAGCCAGGTCACTGTACTGCCCCCCCCCCCCCCCCCCCCCCCCCAACCCATTCGCATTAGCATGGGAGCTAAATGGCTGGCAGGGGATGTAAGCTTCACGTAAGACCACAGCGTTTATGGGCATTAGCATATATAAGCCGTGGCTGCGGGTTTATATATAAACGACACGGTGAGAGCTTGTAGATCAGCTATTTCCGTGGGGCGCAACCCAGCACTCTTTAGCTAGTGGAGATGCAGGTGTAACGACATGGATTTAGAAACAAATTTGTTCAACGCAAAATACTGTGTTCAAGTTCAGGAGACTTTGGGGAAAAAAAGCTATTCTCCTGAACGCTGCCTTCCTTCCAGTATGGCATGGAATGGAGAGGAGAGGAGAGGAGAGGAGAGGAGAGGAGGGGAGGGGAGGGGAGGGGAGGGGAGGGGAGGGGAGGGGAGGGGAGGGGAGAGGAGAGGAGAGGAGGGGAGGGGAGAGGAGAGGAGAGGAGAGGAGAGGAGAGGAGAGGAGAGGGATTTTGCATTTCTTCCACCATGTAGTAAACACTGCATTCGTGGTCTGGTTTAAGGGCAGTTGTTTTACAGACGGGTAAAAGGGCAGGGGCTGGCCCTGGGCCGTAGCTCAGTGGTCCAGGCACCTTGGCTGGTAATCCAGTCTGGCAGTGTGCCGCGGGTTCGACTCCCGATCCCGACGGCCTTTACTGCATGTCTCCCCCCCCCCCCCCCCCCCCATCTCTCTCCCCGTTTCCTGTCAGCCTACTGTCTGTCCCTCCATAAAAAATATAAAATAAAGGCGAAAGCCACACAAAAAAAACATTTTAAAAAGGGCAGGGGCTGAAGCCCCCTTTGATGTCTATGTGTGCAACTGTCCCTGTTGAAGTGGTTCAAAGCTATAAGTCCTCCTCAGGTCCAGATGGATTAATGGCGGCCGGCCAGCCTTTCCCAAGGTGTTATTATTATTATTATTACACACATGAGGTAGCCGACGAGAAGGCTGAGACATCTATACTGAGGTGATGATTTGAGAGCGAGCGCACGCACGCACGCACGCACGCACGCACGCACGCACGCACGCACGCACGCACGCAAATGTATAACCTATTCCACGTGGCGAGTCGTATAAGGATGGAAAGTTAGTTTAGCGGCGAGAGGCTGATTAGGCTAAGCTTCCCAGCGAGCACATTAAAGTCTGGGCTCGACGACTGTTACCATGACAACCCATGGCTCTGTTTGACAAGTCCTGCATGCCAGCGTCATCCCACTGCTCTGACACTCAATCATTCTCTTTCTTCGCCTGCCGATCCGCTAGCCACTTAATAGTCTATACGTCTACACTTAGTCAAACGGGCAATCAAGCGCTCCCCTTCCCCAGTACAGCTACAAGCGCTCCCCTTCCCCAGTACAGCTACAAGCGCTCCCCTTCCCCAGTACAGCTACAAGCGCTCCCCTTCCCCAGTACAGCTACAAGCGCTCCCCTTCCCCAGTGCAGCTACAAGCGCTCCCCTTCCCCAGTACAGCTACAAGCGCTCCCCTTCCCCAGTACAGCTACAAGCGCTCCCCTTCCCCAGTACAGCTACAAGCGCTCCCCTTCCCCAGTACAGCTACAAGCGCTCCCCTTCCCCAGTACAGCTACAAGCGCTCCCCTTCCCCAGTACAGCTACAAGCGCTCCCCTTCCCCAGTACAGCTACAAGCGCTCCCCTTCCCCAGTACAGCTACAAGCGCTCCCCTTCCCCAGTACAGCTACAAGCGCTCCCCTTCCCCAGTACAGCTACAAGGCTGCAGGATCAGCTGGGAATGATATGAAGTGATTGAAGGTGTGGATTATCGGTGAAATTTACAACGGTCACGTGACGGTATTACCAGCCAATCAGAATCAAGTATTGGGACTAACTGTTTTAGAATTTACCTTTTTAGCATTGTTACTATGGAGAGCCTCCGTCCCCACCAGCTATGGGATTTTTAAATCCCCATGCCACCTAGTGGCAGTAATAAAGTCAACTTAGTAGCAAAAGCTTTTTTAGTTTTTCGCCAGAAAAACATCACTTTCAGAAGCTTCAGCCCCTTTAAAGGGGCATTCCACTCATTTTCAACATTTTACTATGTCATTAATATACCTTAGAGCTGTTGTGTGGAAATAATAAAAAAGTTCCCCCATTCTGTGTTTCGTAGAACTAGAGGTCTGAAAAAAATCATTAACATGGTGAAACACATCTTGATGATGTCATCAAGATGTGTTTCACCATGTTAATGGTTTTTGTCATAATTACAGTTCTAGGAAACACAGAATGGGGGGACTTTTTTTTATTATTTCCACACAACAGCTCTAAGGTATATTAATGACATAGTAAAATGTTGAAAATGGGTGGTTTTCCCCTTTAACTGAATCTGAAACCCCATTTGATGAGCTGTCTGTCATTCCTCTGTTCTTCTACACTATGGTTGTTTGATCTTCTTCTGGCAGGGTGTGCGTGCAACGTGCGTGCGCGCGTGCGTGCGTGCGTGCGTGCGTGCGTGCGTGCGTCTGTTTCTCAGCGTCCAGAGCCTTGTAAGCTACGTTGTAAACCCGTCCCTGGTTAGTGTCTCTGACAGCTGGGAGACTCTGCCAATTTAGATTCTCCTTCAAGAGCCAAAGATGCTCTATTTCCTAATTTATGTCCTGGTTTTGTTGTAACAATGTTCCTCTCATCTCTCTCTCTCTCTCAGTCTCATTATCTCTCTCTTCATTCTAGCCGTCTGTCTCTCTTCCATGCCTTTGTCTCGTGTCGTTTCAAACCACCTTTCTCTTCCTGTCTCTCAGTCTAAACAGAGGTTATCTGGAGGTGGGATATTATCCACGCTTCTCTCTCTCTCTCTCTCTCTCCTTACATAACCATTCAAGCCTGAGGGCCAGACCCCTCCCACACACACACACACACACACACACACACACACACACACGCGCGCGCGTGCCGTGCACACGCACACATTGCCGCCAGTTGCATTCCTCTGCCATATCATGAACTGCCACCGGGCAGCATGTCATGGTGTCTCCCAGAGAAGATCGTTGGTGTTGTCAGGCAGAAACTTTGTAACGCTAAGAGCTTAATGTAGGTCTGCTATTTTTGAAAAATCGTGAAAATGTGGCACAAATCTTTGAATATATATTCTTTCAGAGTGAATGTTTTTTGACATGTAATTGTTTGAGAACCAATGAAACAGAAACATAAGATTTTTCAGAAAACTGTCAGGGTTTAGAAGACATAACGCGTCCAATGATTTTTTGAGTGGTGTAAACCACTCCTACAACTGGCTTTGTTAGTTTACGTGTCTGTCTGTTCGTACCAAAAAATGAGCATGGTTGCTATGGTCACCCAGTTCAAACGGGTGTGATTTCATTACGTCAGACATTACGTCAGACCACAGCTGATCAGTCTATATAAGACCTTACACCACTCAGTTCACACGGGTGTGATTTTTTTTAATACATCTTGAAAAAAAAGTGTGGAATAACATTTTAAAGGTTTCATAACATTAATTTTCCTTTTAGGTTTTATGTCCTCAATTAAAGCCAAAAACCCTGAACATTCAGTGGACTTTCTGTGGTCTGGGGTTTTCTCTGGGGTTTGGAAGCCTTTTGAGCTGCAATGAAAACAGGCAAAACAGTGAAAACTGTGACATCTGCTGGCAAATCCCCATTGACTTATATAGGATTTGCAGGTTGTGACGTCACAAACGGCAGGAAAATCGTTTGAGCCACAAAACCCCAGACCACAGAAAATCTACTGAATGTTAAAAAGCTCAGGTTTTTTTGGGTGCCATTGAGCTCAGAAAACAAACAAAATTAAGAAGAAATACAAAAATACAAAAACTTTTTTTGTAAGGGGGGTCCCTGTGACCTGTAAGGGGGGTCCCTGTGACCTGTCACAACATGTTTTCAGATGGGGGGTCTGCAGGTCCTTGTTGTCCTTGATGTGACAAACTCCATCATGGCGCGTAGCACTTGCCCTAGCCCCTTAGATAGCATTTGATACAGACTTATAGCATGTTACAGTACGTAGACAGCACTATAATGTAGCACTTTATAGTATATATGTAGTATAGTATAGTATATGTATAGTTTTTATGTATGTGATGTATTGCCGTGCTTTCTGTTCTTGCTTAATGTAAATCCCTCTGGATTAAGAGCGTCTGATAAATGCCTAAATTGTAGTAGAAATGATGGAGAAGCACTGCTACAACACTTAGGAAGCACGCCCAAATAAGAACCACTGCTACAACACTTAGGAAGCACGCCCAAATAAGAACCACTGCTACAACACGTAGGAAGCACGCCCAAATAAGAACCACTGCTACAACACTTAGGAAGCACGCCCAAATAAGAACCACTGCTACAACACTTAGGAAGCACGCCCAAATAAGCAAGTACACTTTAGAAACAATAAGCTCCAAAGAACACAACCCGCAACTACCAATAGTTTTAAGCCAAAAAATATAAAAACAACCAGATATGCTCCTAATAAGCAGACGTTGCAGCACACAGCCCCACCTGAACCCTAGATACACACAGCCCCACCTGAACCCTAGATACACACAGCCCCACCTGAACCCTAGATACACACAGCCCCACCTGAACCCTAGAGCACACAGCCCCACCTGAACCCTAGATACACACAGCCCCACCTGAACCCTAGATACACACAGCCCCACCTGAACCCTAGATACACACAGCCCCACCTGAACCCTAGATACACACAGCCCCACCTGAACCCTAGATACACACAGCCCCACCTGAACCCTAGATACACACAGCCCCACCTGAACCCTAGATACACACAGCCCCACCTGAACCCTAGATACACACAGCCCCACCTGAACCCTAGATACACACAGCCCCACCTGAACCCTAGATACACACAGCCCCACCTGAACCCTAGAGCACACAGCCCCACCTGAACCCTAGATACACACAGCCCCACCTGAACCCTAGAGCACACAGCCCCACCTGAACCCTAGATACACACAGCCCCACCTGAACCCTAGATACACACAGCCCCACCTGAACCCTAGAGCACACAGCCCCACCTGAACCCTAGATACACACAGCCCCACCTGAACCCTAGATACACACAGCCCCACCTGAACCCTAGATACACACAGCCCCACCTGAACCCTAGATACACACAGCCCCACCTGAACCCTAGATACACACAGCCCCACCTGAACCCTATAGCACACAGCCCCACCTGAACCCTAGATACACACAGCCCCACCTGAACCCTAGATACACACAGCCCCACCTGAACCCTAGATACACACAGCCCCACCTGAACCCTAGATACACACAGCCCCACCTGAACCCTAGAGCACACAGCCCCACCTGAACCCTAGATACACACAGCCCCACCTGAACCCTAGATACACACAGCCCCACCTGAACCCTAGATACACACAGCCCCACCTGAACCCTAGATACACACAGCCCCACCTGAACCCTAGATACACACAGCCCCACCTGAACCCTAGAGCACACAGCCCCACCTGAACCCTAGATACACACAGCCCCACCTGAACCCTAGAGCACACAGCCCCACCTGAACCCTAGATACACACAGCCCCACCTGAACCCTAGATACACACAGCCCCACCTGAACCCTAGACACAGCCCCACCTGAACCCTAGAGCACACAGCCCCACCTGAACCCTAGATACACACAGCCCCACCTGAACCCTAGAGCACACAGCCCCACCTGAACCCTAGAGCACACAGCCCCACCTGAACCCTAGAGCACACAGCCCCACCTGAACCCTAGATACACACAGCCCCACCTGAACCCTAGAGCACACAGCCCCACCTGAACCCTAGATACACACAGCCCCACCTGAACCCTAGAGCACACAGCCCCACCTGAACCCTAGATACACACAGCCCCACCTGAACCCTAGAGCACACAGCCCCACCTGAACCCTAGATACACACAGCCCCACCTGAACCCTAGAGCACACAGCCCCACCTGAACCCTAGATACACACAGCCCCACCTGAACCCTAGAGCACACAGCCCCACCTGAACCCTAGAGCACACAGCCCCACCTGAACCCTAGAGCACACAGCCCCACCTGAACCCTAGAGCACACAGCCCCACCTGAACCCTAGAGCACACAGCCCCACCTGAACCCTAGATACACACAGCCCCACCTGAACCCTAGAGCACACAGCCCCACCTGAACCCTAGAGCACACAGCCCCACCTGAACCCTAGAGCACACAGCCCCACCTGAACCCTAGATACACACAGCCCCACCTGAACCCTAGAGCACACAGCCCCACCTGAACCCTAGATACACACAGCCCCACCTGAACCCTAGATACACACAGCCCCACCTGAACCCTAGAGCACACAGCCCCACCTGAACCCTAGAGCACACAGCCCCACCTGAACCCTAGAGCACACAGCCCCACCTGAACCCTAGAGCACACAGCCCCACCTGAACCCTAGAGCACACAGCCCCACCTGAACCCTAGAGCACACAGCCCCACCTGAACCCTAGATACACACAGCCCCACCTGAACCCTAGATACACACAGCCCCACCTGAACCCTAGATACACACAGCCCCACCTGAACCCTAGATACACACAGCCCCACCTGAACCCTAGATACACACAGCCCCACCTGAACCCTAGATACTTTATGAACCACAGCCCCACCTGAACCCTAGATACTTTATGAACCATAGAAAATAATGATCTTAACTGTCTTCATGGGGACTAAAGATCCCCCCTGGTCCACAAAGATAGTACATGTACAAAACAACACGCACGCACGCACGCACGCACGCACGCACGCACACGCACACGCACGCACACACACGCACACACACACACACGCACAGCCCCAACTGAGCCAAACTCGCCCTGTCTAGCCAGAAGCTTTACTGCAGTATTTACTGATCTGTTACAGCCAAGCTCTGCAAAACATATGATTTCATACACACACGCACACGCACGCACGCACACACACACACACACACACACACACACACTGCAGTGCAACCCCACGCATGCACACACACACTCTCTGTGCAGCCCCCAGGTGGCCTGGGGTGGATGTTTGGACACACGTCAGGGTGGAGAAAACAGGAGAAAGCTGATCCCTGCTGTATGAGAGCCATGTACACCACCCCAAATAACCTGAACCCCACGCACGCACGCACGCACGCACGCACGCACGCACGCACGCACGCACGCACGCACGCACGCACCCACGCACGCACGCTCTGCTGAAGCAGCTAACTCCACCACCTCTCATGCAAGTAATTGACAATATATTAACTCACAACACCAACTTTGATGAGGCAGTATTGCTTTGTTTTCAAAATATAAGGTTTTCTTATAATTTCCTGAAAATTGTATATTTTTTCATTTCCTGATAAATTAAAAAAATTGGAGTTAGGTGGTTTCTTCCCGACAGCTTTGAATCTTTGAATTATTTAGATTTCTTTAGTTCTTTACATGAATCTTGTACAACTGTTCTGAGGCCTAGGGGTTTACTGCCAGTAACATGCATGAAAGAACAACACCGTTCATAAAAGAGTATTTCTTTCAATACTCAGAGACAACTAAATTACAATAAATACAAAGTGGCTTAAGTGCGTGGCTCTGTGAGCGCTGGATGAATGAACAGTTACATTGAGATGAACAGAACGAACAAACAAAAGGAAGGTGAGAATGGCAAGACGAACAACACTGACTCAACACCCTGACAAACATACAAATACTCATTTATTACTACTAATCGAACATAATAACTAATACACCCCCCACCCTAAGAGAGAGCGGCGCCCACATCAATTTGGGCGTTGTTGGCATGGAGAGGTTTTGAGAGCTACTGCTCTAACATAGTAAAATCACACACTGTAAATAGATTACAGTACTTGAATGAATATGTGGCACTTGGTTGCTTTCTTTCTTCTGCCACTGCAAGTCAGGGCCCAATCCTGGAGGGCAGAGCGCACGCACGGTGCGCACATTCCCTCTCTACGTCTGATGTGAGCTGAGGACAATGGAACGACAGAGGAGGAGGAGAGAAAGACATGGGGAGGAGGAGGAGTGGAGGAGGAGGAGGAGTGGAGGAGAACACAGTGATTTATGGCGAGTCATAAAAATGTGTTGTGGATGAATCCAGAGTGAAGCCTCAGAGGATGAATGGCAGGTCACTGGAGGGAGGGGGGGGGGGTGGGGGGGGGGGGGTGCAATCTCTTGCCATGTTTCAACATTCTCCCGAGGTGCGTTTCTGTGCGTGCGTGCGTGCGTGCGTGCGTGCGTGTGTGCGTGCGTGCGTGCGTGCGTGCGAGAGAGTTTTGTTCTCAACCTTTCTAGCCTCTCCAAGGTGTCTCTGCCAACTCCAAAGCGCTGGGAGAGTTTCTACAGATCCCCAAGTCAGAGAGAGATGGTAGAGAGAGATAGAAGCTAAGGGAGAGAAAGAGACAGAATGTGTGTGTGTGTGTGTGTGTGTGTGTGTGTGTGTGTGTGTGTGTGTGTCATGCACGTAAAGCGATGAAAACCTTTTTGCAGCAAGACAGCAATAAACTACTGACTCACGCGCGCACACCCACGTGCACGCGCACACACACAGCTCGCCAGGGAGACGCATGGCCTCTGACACCTGCAGGGAAAAAGGTGTGTTTCCAGGAATCATCTCTACAGGGAACTGTTCCAGTTACACACACACACACACACACACACACACACACACACACACACACACACACACACACACACACACACACACACACACACACACACACACACACACACACACACACACACACACAGTTTAGCAATTTATTTATGTCCACACACAGGGAAAGCATACAGGAACACAAATATTTTAGGTGCAGTAAAGGTTACATTCACAAACTCATGGATATGTCCTCATGATATAACACACATCACTCAGCACTCCTTGGGCACAAGCAGTGGCAGCTCCGCCATAAAGGGCAGCAGAGATGGCACACTTTGCCAGCCTTGCATGCCTTGTCTTTGGGCGAGCATCCCAAGTTGTCGAAACCCTCTGACAACCAGTCCGTGGGTATTTCCTAACCCTAGGCTGGATCACCATAGGAAACAAAGTTCTTAGTCTTGCACCGTTGCTTGGTGTTAAAGCGCTCTCTGTAGTTGTTCTCATGCATGTGCCTGGAAGTCGACCCATTGCTATTCCGGGGTTAGTCCGACAGCGGACGGACATACCGCTGGAAAGCCGCCGGGTCTATATTGCCTCTCTTCCCAGTAAGCTGTTCATGGGAGGGGCCGTCAGGTAGAGAGGTAGAGGAGGGGCCGTCAGGTAGAGAGGTAGAGGAGGGGCCGTCAGGTAGAGAGGTAGAGGAGGGGCCGTCAGGTAGAGAGGTAGAGGAGGGAGGGGCCGTCAGGTAGAGAGGTAGAGGAGGGGCCGTCAGGTAGAGAGGTAGAGGAGGGGCCGTCAGGTAGAGAGGTAGAGGAGGGGCCGTCAGGTAGAGAGGTAGAGGAGGGGCCGTCAGGTAGAGAGGTAGAGGAGGGGTCGTCAGGTAGCGAGGTAGAGGAGGGGCCTTCAGGTAGAGAGGTAGAGGAGGGGCCGTCAGGTAGAGAGGTAGAGGAGGGGCCGTCAGGTAGAGAGGTAGAGGAGGGGCCGTCAGGTAGAGAGGTAGAGGAGGGGCCGTCAGGTAGAGAGGTAGAGGAGGGGCCGTCAGGTAGAGAGGTAGAGGAGGGGCCGTCAGGTAGAGAGGTAGAGGAGGGGTCGTCAGGTAGCGAGGTAGAGGAGGGGCCGTCAGGTAGAGAGGTAGAGGAGGGGCCGTCAGGTAGAGAGGTAGAGGAGGGGCCGTCAGGTAGAGAGGTAGAGGAGGGGCCGTCAGGTAGAGAGGTAGAGGAGGGGCCGTCAGGTAGAGAGGTAGAGGAGGGGCCGTCAGGTAGAGAGGTAGAGGAGGGGCCGTCAGGTAGAGAGGTAGAGGAGGGGTCGTCAGGTAGCGAGGTAGAGGAGGGAGGGGCCGTCAGGTAGAGAGGTAGAGGAGGGGCCGTCAGGTAGAGAGGTAGAGGAGGGGCCGTCAGGTAGAGAGGTAGAGGAGGGGCCGTCAGATAGAGAGGTAGAGGAGGGAGGGGCCGTCAGGTAGAGAGGTAGAGGAGGGGCCGTCAGGTAGAGAGGTAGAGGAGGGGCCGTCAGGTAGAGAGGTAGAGGAGGGAGGGGCCGTCAGGTAGAGAGGTAGAGGAGGGGCCGTCAGGTAGAGAGGTAGAGGAGGGGCCGTCAGGTAGAGAGGTAGAGGAGGGGCCGTCAGGTAGAGAGGTAGAGGAGGGGCCGTCAGGTAGAGAGGTAGAGGAGGGGCCTTCAGGTAGAGAGGTAGAGGAGGGGCCGTCAGGTAGAGAGGTAGAGGAGGGGCCGTCAGGTAGCGAGGTAGAGGAGGGGCCGTCAGGTAGAGAGGTAGAGGAGGGGCCGTCAGGTAGCGTTGACTGGTGGTAGATTCCACTGGTGAATAGTGCCTTCTTGTATGCAAGTTATATAGTCCACAGAAATTGCAAATGCATCCATGCACCTACTACATTGACGATGGTAGTTACAACGGAGCAGTTTAACGTCATGCCCAGCACACACACACACACACACACACTTACTTTACGCTGAGGCCGTCCCACAGACACAACTAAACAGACACACACGCTTTACGTTGACAGACACAACTAAACAGACACACAGGCTTTACGTTGACAGACACAACTAAACAGACACACACGCTTTACGTTGACAGACACAACTAAACTAATACAGACACACACGCTTTACGTTGACAGACACAACTAAACTAATACAGACACACACGCTTTACGTTGACAGACACAACTAAACTAATACAGACACACACGCTTTACGTTGACAGACACAACTAAACTAATACAGACACACACGCTTTACGTTGACAGACACAACTAAACTAATACAGACACACACGCTTTACGTTGACAGACACAACTAAACTAATACAGACACACACGCTTTACGTTGACAGACACAACTAAACTAATACAGACACACACGCTTTACGTTGACAGACACAACTAAACTAATACAGACACACACGCTTTACGTTGACAGACACAACTAAACTAATACAGACACACACGCTTTACGTTGACAGACACAACTAAACTAATACAGACACACACGCTTTACGTTGACAGACACAACTAAACTAATACAGACACACACGCTTTACGTTGACAGACACAACTAAACTAATACAGACACACACGCTTTACGTTGACAGACACAACTAAACTAATACAGACACACACGCTTTACGTTGACAGACACAACTAAACTAATACAGACACACACGCTTTACGTTGACAGACACAACTAAACTAATACAGACACACACGCTTTACGTTGACAGACACAACTCAAACTAAGCACGACATTAAAGTCACAGTCATGTAATATAATTGATCATATCGTTGCTGACGAGCAGAAACCTTGTGCCTCCAAATTTCCCACTTTTTATGATATTTTTGGGGCGTGTTGTGAGCCTGTATATTGGCTATTATTTGTGACCAGATTTGACTGAGAGCCTGCCATTCGCAAATTACAGCTTTTCACCAGAAGAGAAAAACTTTGTTTTCCTTCAAAATGAGTATAGCACAGGCAGACTCTTCACATACTAGAGCATGTCTGAAATAAGTGTCAGAGCTGAAATAGACATGTAAATATGAAATAAATGCTTAAACATGTAGGTGGGTGTAATGTTAGAGACCACAGAAGACATGTAAATATGAAATAAATGCTTAAACATGTAGCTGGGTGTAATGTTAGAGTCCACAGAAGACATGTAAATATGAAATAAATGCTTAAACATGTAGCTAGGTGTAATGTTAGAGACCACAGAAGACATGTAAATATGAAATAAATGCTTAAACATGTAGCTAGGTGTAATGTTAGAGACCACAGAAGACATGTAAATATGAAATAAATGCTTAAACATGTAGCTGGGTGTAATGTTAGAGTCCACAGAAGACATGTAAATATGAAATAAATGCTTAAACATGTAGCTAGGTGTAATGTTAGAGTCCACAGAAGACATGTAAATATGAAATAAATGCTTAAACATGTAGCTAGGTGTAATGTTAGAGACCACAGAAGACATGTAAATATGAAATAAATGCTTAAACATGTAGCTAGGTGTAATGTTAGAGTCCACAGAAGACATGTAAATATGAAATAAATGCTTAAACATGTAGCTAGGTGTAATGTTAGAGTCCACAGAAGTGAACTTTTCAAGCCTGTTTTCTCAACTCGCTGTTTTTGAATTTGAAGCTATATAGTTCCCTGCTTTCCTATGACATGAAAAAGCGAAATATTATATCCAAGGCGCTTTACATAGATTGTGCATTACATTCACCCATTCACACACACATTCACACACCTTTACATAGATTGTGCATTACATTCACCCATTCACACACACATTCACACACCTTTACATAGATTGTGCATTACATTCACCCATTCACACACACATTCACACACCTTTACATAGATTGTGCATTACATTCACCCATTCACACACACATTCACACACCTTTACATAGATTGTGCATTACATTCACACATTCACACACACATTCACACACATTCATACACCTTTACATAGATTGTGCATTACATTCACCCATTCACACACACATTCACACACCTTTACATAGATTGTGCATTACATTCACCCATTCACACACACATTCACACACCTTTACATAGATTGTGCATTACATTCACCCATTCACACACACACATTCACACACCTTTACATAGATTGTGCATTACATTCACCCATTCACACACACATTCACACACCTTTACATAGATTGTGCATTACATTCACACATTCACACACACATTCACACACACATTCATACACCTTTACATAGATTGTGCATTACATTCACCCATTCACACACACATTCACACACCTTTACATAGATTGTGCATTACATTCACCCATTCACACACACACATTCACACACCTTTACATAGATTGTGCATTACATTCACCCATTCACACACACATTCACACACCTTTACATAGATTGTGCATTACATTCACACATTCACACACACATTCACACACCTTTACATAGATTGTGCATTACATTCACCCATTCACACACACATTCACACACCTTTACATAGATTGTGCATTACATTCACCCATTCACACACACACATTCACACACCTTTACATAGATTGTGCATTACATTCACCCATTCACACACACATTCACACACCTTTACATAGATTGTGCATTACATTCACCCATTCACACACACATTCACACACCTTTACATAGATTGTGCATTACATTCACCCATTCACACACACATTCACACACCTTTACATAGATTGTGCATTACATTCACACATTCACACACACATTCACACACCTTTACATAGATTGTGCATTACATTCACCCATTCACACACACATTCACACACCTTTACATAGATTGTGCATTACATTCACCCATTCACACACACATTCACACACCTTTACATAGATTGTGCATTACATTCACCCATTCACACACACATTCACACACCTTTACATAGATTGTGCATTACATTCACCCATTCACACACACATTCACACACCTTTACATAGATTGTGCATTACATTCACCCATTCACACACACATTCACACACCTTTACATAGATTGTGCATTACATTCACCCATTCACACACACATTCACACACCTTTACATAGATTGTGCATTACATTCACCCATTCACACACACATTCACACACCTTTACATAGATTGTGCATTACATTCACCCATTCACACACACATTCACACACCTTTACATAGATTGTGCATTACATTCACCCATTCACACACACATTCACACACCTTTACATAGATTGTGCATTACATTCACCCATTCACACACACATTCACACACCTTTACATAGATTGTGCATTACATTCACCCATTCACACACACATTCACACACCTTTACATAGATTGTGCATTACATTCACCCATTCACACACACATTCACACACCTTTACATAGATTGTGCATTACATTTACCCATTCACACACACATTCACACACCTTTACATAGATTGTGCATTACATTCACCCATTCACACACACATTCATACACCGATTGCAGCGGAAGCCATGCAAGGTACCAACCAAATTTGGGGTTCAGTGTCTTGCCCAAGGAGTCAAGGACACTTCGACATGTAGACAGGAGGAGCCGGGATTCGAAACGCCGACCCATGGATCATTGGACGACCTGCTCTACCTCTTGAGCCACAGTCGTTTTATATTAAACCAATGAAAAGATATTCCAACGCAGCCTCAAGCCAAAGATCTGGCTGTAGCTTGTAGATCTGCTATTTTTCAATAGCTAATGATTCACTGATATATTGCAGTGAGCACAACCTGATCTAACAATTATCTGACCTCAACAGGCATTCTTCTGAGGAGACTTGAGCTATACACCTGATTAAAGCTAAAATAACTGCCCAGGCGGTGGCGTAACCGTCTGGGCACCCGACTGGTAATCCAGTCGCAGTGTGCCGCGGGTTCGACTCCCGAGCCCGACACGGCCTTTACTGCATGTCTTCCCCCATCTCTCTCCCATTTCCTGTCAGCCTACTGTCTGTCCCTTCAAAAAACCAATAAAAGGCGTAAGCCGCAAAAAAAATATCTTAAATAAAAAAGCTAAAATAACTGAGCAGCGATTAACGCAGTCGTTGTCGCCTCACGGTTCAACGACATGAATGCTCAATGCAAGAGTAAAAAAAACACACCCTTGTGAAGTAAGTGGTGCAACTCTGTGTGGGCGTGGGGGGGTTACCGTGTGGGGGTCCCTCTACTGTACTGTACTGTACAGTACTGGCACACCCAAAATCACCATATATACAATTAATGTGTGTGTGTGTGTGTGTGTGTGTGTGTGTGTGTGTGTGTGTGTTAGGTTGCGCACAGGTGGTGAAAAACAACCATGCTGTTTTCGTGCTCAGACGCACCCACCCAGCCACCCAGCCACCCACACACACAGCTCCGTAAGGGAGTGGTTGCACCACTCAAAAAAAACAGCTAAACAGAATCCAGGTGTGGTCAGTCGCGGGCGGGCATGTGCAAGGAACGAGCACGAGCGCGACAATTTCACGGGACCGTCCGCGCCCCGCGGAAATACAGTTGCATTGTCGCCAGGACCTCGACTTCTCCGCGCAAAACAACGCAGGTCTCATTGAGGATGAATTACTAATATATGCGCGTTGATCGCGTTTGAAAAGGACCTTCAGTCCTAAACCTGATCGCTGCCCCGTTTGAAAAGGACCTTCAGTCCTAAACCTGATCGCTGCCCCGTTTGAAAAGGACTTCAGTCCTAAACCTGATCGCTGCCCCGTTTGAAAAGGACTTCAGTCCTAAACCTGATCGCTGCCCCGTTTGAAAAGGACTTCAGTCCTAAACCTGATGGCTGCCCCGTTTGAAAAGGACTTCAGTCCTAAACCTGATGGCTGCCCCGTTTGAAAAGGACTTCAGTCCTAAACCTGATCGCTGCCCCGTTTGAAAAGGACTTCAGTCCTAAACCTGATCGCTGCCCCGTTTGAAAAGGACCTTCAGTCCTAAACCTGATCGCTGCCCCGTTTGAAAAGGACCTTCAGTCCTAAACCTGATCGCTGCCCCGTTTGAAGAGGACTTCAGTCCTAAACCTGATCGCTGCCCCGTTTGAAGAGGACTTCAGTCCTAAACCTGCCCCGTTTGAAAAGGACTTCAGTCCTAAACCTGATCGCTGCCCCGTTTGAAGAGGACTTCAGTCCTAAACCTGCCCCGTTTGAAAAGGACTTCAGTCCTAAACCTGCCCCGTTTGAAAAGGACCTTCAGTCCTAAAACTGCCCCGTTTGAAAAGGACTTCAGTCCTAAACCTGCCCCGTTTGAAAAGGACCTTCAGTCCTAAAACTGCCCCGTTTGAAAAGGACCTTCAGTCCTAAACCTGATCTCGCTGCCCCGTTTGAAAAGGACCTTCAGTCCTAAACCTGATCGCTGCCCCGTTTGAAAAGGACCTTCAGTCCTAAACCTGCGATTTGTGAAACAGCGTGAGAGGAATCCGACCCGTGGTGACGGAGAACTTTAACCCATGGCTGCAACTTCAACGGTTGACCTGGATGAGGTTTTTGTTTTGAGAGAGAGAGACATAAGGGGTACATTTCATTACAAAAGCTCTCTGCTGTTCTGGGTGACCCTGGGGTGCTGAACTATAGTCTGTTCTGGGTGTCCCTGGGGTGCTGAACTATAGTCTGTTCTGGGTGACCCTGGGGTGACCCTGGGGTGACCCTGGGGTGCTGAACTATAGTCTGTTCTGGGTGTCCCTGGGGTGCTGTTCTGGGTGACCCTGGGGTGCTGAACTATAGTCTGTTCTGGGTGACCCTGGGGTGCTGAACTATAGTCTGTTCTGGGTGACCCTGGGGTGCTGAACTATAGTCTGTTCTGGGTGACCCTGGGGTGCTGAACTATAGTCTGTTCTGGGTGACCCTGGGGTGCTGAACTATAGTCTGTTCTGGGTGACCCTGGGGTGCTGTTCTGGGTGACCCTGGGGTGCTGTTCTGGGTGACCCTGGGGTGCTGAACTATAGTCTGTTCTGGGTGACCCTGGGGTGCTGAACTATAGTCTGTTCTGGGTGACCCTGGGGTGCTGAACTATAGTCTGTTCTGGGTGACCCTGGGGTGCTGAACTATAGTCTGCTATATTTTGTTCATTTAATTAGTGCTAGAGGTCGTCTGGAATGGATTTGTCAACGCCAATAACGATTCTGATATTTTTGGGGAAAACAGGGAAGGTCGAAAAAGGCCAACATCAACCAAGTTTTTCTCTCTCTCTCTCTCTCTGTCTCTCTGTCTCTCCCTCCTCCTCTCTCTCTCTCCCCCCCCCCTCTGATATCCATAACTAATAGTCATGTCTGTGCACGGTGCCTCGCATTCTAGGCAGGCTTGTTTATTGTTTCCTCCCCCCCCCCCCCGTTTCATTTCAAGGACTTTATACGAAAAATCGATGTGGCCTTAATTCTGATAAACACAAATTAGGTAGTTAACTTCCGACCCGAGCAATCCGTTTAGTTGAAATATAGGCTCTCTACCGTGGCTCACACCAGCACACCTGGCTCTGGGCCTAATCACGGGCGGGAACCCCTTTTGGTGTTTTAAGCATTATGTTATACTTTAGCTATTGAAAAATAGCAGACCTACAAGCTTGTAGCGCGGCACCGAGTGCCGCGGTACAAGCTTGTAGGTCTGCTATTTTCGAAACATCGTGAAAATGTGGCGCAAATCTTTGAATATATTCTTTCAGAGCTAACGTTTTCAACTTAAATCTTTGCTTCTGGGGGGTCCCCGAGAACAACATATTTTCAGATGGGGGTCGGCGGCCAATTACATACATTTTTGGGGGTCCTTGACATGAAAATCTCTGTGGGGACATCATCAGAGCCAAGTTCATCATTACAAATGACATCCCTACTTTGACTGCTGGCTGAACCTAACCCTCATAACCACAATCTAATACTAATTTATGTCTTATGAAGTGAACCTAACCCTCATAACCACAATCTAATACTAATCTATGTCTTATGAAGTGAACCTAACCCTCATAACCACAATCTAATACTAATTGATGTCTTATGAAGTGGAGTTTCCTGCTCCCAGCCCGACTGTGCAACATGGGGACATCTGCCTACGTCCCAGATTTTATGAGCGAAGTATACACTGACTTGCAAATGAGCTACACAAGAAAAACACAAA